>NC_041394.2:123747035-123772035 GCF_900747795.2 Erpetoichthys calabaricus
CAGCAGATGACATGGCGCCCCAAACCATCACTGACTGTGGAAACTTTACACTGGACCTCACGCAACATGGATTCTGTGCCTCTCCTCTCTTCCTCCAGACTCTGGGACCTTGATTTCCAAAGGAAATGCAAAATTTACTTTCATCAGAGAACATAACTTTGGACCACTCAGCAGCAGTCCAAAGGCGAGACGCTTTTGACGCTGTCTCTTGTTGAAGAGTGGCTTGACACAAGGAATGCGACAGCTGAAACCCAAGTCTTGCATACGTCTGTGCGTGGTGGTTTTTGAAGCACTGACTCCAGCTGCAGTCCACTCTTTGTGAATCTCCCCCACATTTTTGAATGGGTTTTGTTTCACAATCCTCTCCAGGGTGCGGTTATCCCTATTGCTTGTACACTTTTTTCTACCACATCTTGTCCTTCCCTTCGCCTCTCTATTAATGTGCTTGGACACAGCCTCTTTAGCAATGACTTTTTGTGTCTTGCTGTCCTTGTGCAAGGTGTCAGTGGTCGTCTTTTGGACAACTGTCAAGTCAGCAGTCTTCTCCATGATTGTGTAGCCTACAGAACTAGACTGTGAGACCATTTAAAGGCTTTTGCAGGTGTTTTGAGTTAATTAGCTGATTAGAGTGTGGCACTAGGTGTCTTCAATATTGAACCTTTTCACAATATTCTAACTTTCCGAGATACTGAATTTGGGACTTTCATTAGTTGTCAGTTATAATCATCAAAATTAAAAGAAATCCATCCATCCATCCATCCATTTACCAACCCGCTGAATCCGAACACAGGGTCACGGGGGTCTGCTGGAGCCAATCCCAGCCAACACAGGGCACAAGGCAGGAACCAATCCCGGGCAGGGTGCCAACCCACCGCAGGACACACACAAACACATCCACACACCAAGCACACACTAGGGCCAATTTAGAATCGCCAGTCCACCTAACCTGCATGTCTTTGGACTGTGGGAGGAAACCGGAGCGCCCGGAGGAAACCCATGCAGACACGGGGAGAACATGCAAACTCCGCGCAGGGAGGACCCGGGAAGCGAACCCGGGTCCCCAGGTCACCCAACTGCGAGGCAGCAGCACTACCCACTGCGCCACCGTGCCGCCAAATTAAAAGAAATAAACATTTGAAATACATCAGTCTGTGTGTAACGAATGAATCTAATATACACGTTTCACTTTTTGAATGGAATTACTGAAATAAATCAACTTTGTCATGATATTCTAATTTTATGACCAGCACCTGTATATATAGTGCTTTTCTCACTACTTAAAGTATTTTACATTGAGTATGGGAAGTACCTCAACCACGACCACTGTACAGAATCTACCTGGATGATGTGACAACATCCATTTTGCACCAGTATACTCACCACACATTAGTTATTAGGTGGTGAAGATATGAGAGAGATAATTAGCCAATCAGAGACAAGGGATGATTAGAGGGGCAGAATGACCAGGCCATGGCAGACAATTTACTGTAGGCTGGATATTGGGATATACCCTACTCTTTACAAGGGATATTTTTTGACCACAGAGAGTTAGGACATCAGTTTTACATGTCATCTGATAGATTGCGGCATCTTTGTAGCACGGCATTCCAGTCACTGCACATTCAAACTACAGGGTAAGCACCTCCTGCTGGCCTCACCAAAACAACAACAAACCAAGCTTTTCCTAGATGGCCTTCCATCCAAGTACTCCCCAGACCTGGGGGGTATTTTTCGTACATGGATTACTCATTTAGCTGGATGTAATTGTTGATGATTTGGCATGATCTTGGATCTGTCGGTTTTTCGAAACTCTTGCTGGATGTGTTGTCATAGCAGCACATCCAAATCCTAATTTGTTCTATGTAAACAAGGATTAGCTCACACAGTTAATCAGTGTCCGTGCATGGAATTCATTTAGTCATGGCTTCACCGTTCATGAATGAGCAACCAATTGATATTGGTGCGCAAATTATAAGAAGAGAATTTCATATAGAGAGGGTTTTGTGCGATCGGCAAGATCCTTTATTGCTCCCGGAGCAAATTCTTTTCGAAAGATACCGCTTTAGCCGAGGGGGAATATTGTACCTCAAAAATTTATTAGGACCTTATATTCGAAGTCAAACTTGGCGAAGTCAGGCTCTCACAACCTCACAGACAGTATGCATTGCTTTGATGTTTTCTGCAAGCGGCACTTTTTTTATATACTGTAGGCGATGCGGAAAATCTAAAAGTGCAGTTTGCCAGGCAATTCGTAAAGTCTGTTTGGCTCTGAAATAGTTCCTTTGAGTTTTCATAGTGTTTCCGGAACACCTGCGTGTGCAGACAATAAAAGAGGCGTTTCATGCCATTGCAGGTAGGGAATACACAGGCAAAAACACCCACAGTTCCATGAAGAATCTCAATCAGCCTAACATTTTCATTACCCAGGATTTTCAAATGTGATTGGGGCACATGGGACTGATCAGAGTGGAGTTTGATTAAACATTATTTGGAAAATGTACCTCTCCTCCTGATGAATAATCAGACACTGTGTCTTCATCAAATATTTGACCTTCGTCAATATCTCGTTGGTCAGACACAAGTTCTAGGGATATGACATTCCCTGCAACTGACCCAACAAAAAAAGAGGGCTATATGGAACATACCTATGGCACACATTGAGGACAAATATATGAAATGACCATCCTTTACCTGAAATGAAGTAACCACTGTATCCTGCCACTGGTTCTGGGGAGGAGCTTCCTCCTGGAATGCACTCAGAAACAGGGTGATGGGCATTTTGCTGGATAGCCAACTCTTCTGCCGGGGTTAGGTCTGGACCGCGTGGACCTCCACCTGTTTTTTGCTTGTCTTCCCGCTTATTAGCTTTAAAATTAATGTTTTTTATATTATATATGATTCTTTATGTCAACGATTCTTTAAATAGTTATATACCAATATTTACCAGTTTGAAGTATATTCTTGTACTTCACTTTAACCTGTTCCTATGTTCTCCTTGTGCTCACGTTTGATCTGGAATTATGACATATTAAATAATAATTAATTTGACATATAGGAAATGAAACGCTGCATTCAGTAAGTACAATGCACACTACTTAGCGTTTAATTTGTCGGCCACTTTTTGCCAGCCGTCTTTTCTGGTTTGGGCTGCTTTTGCAGTGTTACCCCTTGTGCATATTAAATCTTGAAATTCTTCATATCCTTTGAATAAAAGATCCGTCTCTGCTTGTGTGAAAAAAAATGTGCCCGTTCTTTCATCATTTTGTTACAGCCTATCATAGCCTTGCTGATCATGTTTTCTAGACTCAATATAGATGGGCTTTTCAATCAGTGCTGGCGCGCATTCATCTCGGATGATTACATCCAACTAGACTAATCTACTACACGGCTGCATTTGAAAAACCGACTTATCCCGGATGAGTTTCACCGGCATTAACTCATCCAAGATGAGGCATCTGATCTCGGATGATTTAAGCGATGTACAGAAAATACCCCCCTGAACATGTTTAGCTTCAGGTGGATTACCTGTTCTGACGTGCATTTTGGATGGCTGCTGGCTGGCTGTGGAATAAACCAGATAAACCTCAAATGTGTGTTCTTTCAGTGTGTATACAGAAGTATCTGCATTGTGATATTTACAAAAAAACTAACCAAAAAAAAACAATTCTCATGATGATTTGACAATTAATGGATTTGTTGAACCCATTCATTTGGATAGAGACTCATCTATCACTGTTAAGTCATGTGGCAGCAGTGTCTGGTGTAAAACAGTGATAGAGAAAGTATGTATTAAAGAATGTGGAACTCCGGTCTGCCTCACTGGCCCTCTTTTATTTCCCAAGAGAGCTTCCACAAATTTTAATTACAATTGTCCTTATTCATCCAAGGGTGGTGAATCAGCTGACAGTACTGTATATCTGGGGTGAAACAGAGACTTGAAACTCTTTATCTCCTGATTCCCCTGATTTTTAACCAATTAACTGAATTTTTATATTTTTTGTTCACTATACAAAATACAACATAATTTTTATCAGCATGTCACAACACAGTACTCTGTTTCAGCGAGGGTCTCATTGTTGATTCAAATATGTCTTTTTAAAGGTTTTTAGCTTTATTTAATATTACTTTGTATATTTATTTGTTAATGTTGTTTTGGTTCCATTTTGTATTTACTGTATTTATATAATATTATGATGTTTATTAATTATTTTGCATTTTTGTGATATGTTAAAAATTTATTGAGTTGTCTGCCCTATCTCCATTTTGTATAGACAAAGGAAGCGGGGCCAGCTGATCAGGCAGCTGGAATATACTGTAAGAGAAGAGCTGTAACATTGTGTTTGTGTTTTGGATTTCTGTTTTTTGTTTGTATTTTCTGGACTTGACTCCTTCTCTTGTTTAAAGGTATTGTTTCTGGCTTGTGATTATTGAGATTCGTTTGCTGTTAGGGTTGCTTTTTAAGGCAAAAATTATTTTTGGCCCTTTTCTCACCGTTCCTTTTTACATTTCTTTTAGTAAATTCTTAAATATAACTTTGCTTTTGACATTGTTTGGGAGTAGAAGTTTCATGCTTGTTCTTTCTGGGCCTTTGACCTGGGTTAAGTGCTGATCTAGCTTTTGTGTGTGTGTGTGTGTGTGTTTAACTCTGGACCAAAAGGAATAAGTGGGCACCTGCTTCAGTCCTGTGCAGAAGAGCTCTGCCTTATATTCCACTTGATATCTGAAAAGTCTGGATTTACTTTAGATGCGTAAACTCTGGAAACAGGTAAAAGCTATCTCAATTGACAAAACAGCACATCCAAAATCTTAAATGATTTCTACGGGTGCCCTTAATTACTCATATGATGAAATACTTTGAGAAGTTGATAACAACCTGACCATTGATAACAGTGCAGAACAAAGAAGGAGTATAATTGGCTGTTCTTTCTATTGAAACTCTATTGTTTTAAAATAGACAAAACTATAACAACACTATTTTGTAAGTCTTTTATTGAATCTGCTATTACATTTACTTTTTTATATTTAATTAGGAATCTTGGTTTAAAGAACAAAAATTGTCTGAACAACATTGTTAAAATTAGAAGTAAAATTATTGGTTTCTGGTAGCGCTGTTCCGTATCCAAGTTGAAAAGCAAACTGATTTGATTCTGTCGCTCAGCAGCCATCCACTATTTCCAAAGTTTCATTTATTGCTGTCAGGCTGCAGATTTATTAACGTTTTTGTCCCAAGAGCAATAAGCATTTTGAATTCTCGTAATAGTAGGGATCCTGATGAGTTCTGAATTATTATTGTGTACTTTCAAGTTGATTATTCTTATACCTGTATATAGAAATCTTTTGGGTGTGTGTACTGATTGTAACAATGGTTCTTGTATTTTTTTTTTATTTTCTTGTATCTGTGTAACAACATCTTATGTTCTGAATTCCCCTGCTGCAAACAAAGTTTGTCTTACCTAACCCAACTTAACCTAACCTAACCCTAACATAGCATGCAGGGACCAATTGGTAGATAGCTGTAAATAGGCTAGTGACATTTGGAAAGATAGTGGACAATTTGGTTAGATGGTAATCAGAGCTAGGTATTTTGGCAACTACAATTTCTGTGTAGATAAATCCCAATATACACTACAGACTATGAAATATAGTGATACCCCAAGGATCACGGCAAGAAAAGGATACTGTTGGTGCCACGATCAGCTGTGATCAGCACAGAAATACACTCCAGTAAAAAGGTACGAGCCATGTTTCTACACATTGCTTTCAGCATTGATGGAAAGCACCTAGGCTTAAGAGTCAAACCATAAGAAGGGATTTTAGAGACTGAACAAGACTGGCTTCTCAAGGTCAACCTGGAAATAACAACTGCAGCTCATACAACATAATATCAAGACCACCTTGAGGCCACATATTACTCTAGTCTTAGAGTAAACTAAAAATATCCTTTTGAAATTGAGAAAACTGTGGAAGGATCAACTGCAGGAGTAAATGCCTAATGCTTGCAGGACTGGAAAGCAATGTGTATGTCTATCAAGATTGGCTGTAGGGGTTTTGCTGACCAAGCCTTCAGCACATTGGACATCACTAAAGGATGATGGAGGAGAGCCATAGTAACATCAGTGAGACAGCAGAGGAAGTTTCAAGACCTTGGTTAAGAAGATATGGTCCATCAGGATCTGCAGCATAAAGGCACTTGAACTTGGGTTGTGGCCTAGTCAACCAGAACTAGTTCAACTGGAAGAGCATGTCAGATTTTGAAAGAATGTGAATGTCACTGATAGATCAGAAACGCTAACAAAGAAACATGGAGTTCATCTTCTAGTACTGTTTTAATCTAAGGCTCATCCTCTGAAATTTACTGCTATGAAATTTTTGTATAGGAATTATTCAACGCATGCAGAATTGCAACTGGTGATAGTAAACAAACAGATGATGGAATTGAGGCAAAGATTTGCAAAAGACTCACATTCACTGAGTAATGATGAACACATATTCTGTTATTATCTCTAGGATACTAATGAGATAATTTTTTACTTATGCTATTTAAAAAGATGGCACTAAAATGTGACAATAATTTTTTATGCTGTGACAAACAACATGCGTTTACAATCTGACATTACTAACAGGTGAGTATTGCCTCAACAAAGTGAATACATATTAATTTTCATATAGAAATGAAGCAGTATGTTGGCAAAGTGAATAAGAAATCAGCATGTAAAAATTGCACAAGTAAAAATATGCAAACCATATTTATAGGGCAGATTAAAACTATCAAGGCAGCATCTGTTCTGCTGATTAAACTGCAAACTGGCCAAAAATGCTTTAATCATCCTAAGCAAAAAAAAAAAAAAAAAAAAACAAATGTGGAAAAAAATCAATTCTTGCTTAAACCAACTGTAACAGTTTCAGGGAATGCCGAGTAATTAACACCACTGGCTATGTGATTTAATCATCAGTGATATTTCGGGAAATTTGATTGTCCCTGTTAAACTACAGAATTGATTTAATGAAAACAAAGCATAAACATGCATTATAATTAGTAGAGATTAAAGCAATATTAGCTACTGTAGCTCACAAGCATAAAATAAGAAATTGAGTAACATTCGTGAGCAAAATAAGTTGTATTCAATGCCAGTATAGGTCAAATCAGGCATTATTAAGATATCAACAATGGTGACGTATTGTACAGCTAAATTTTGAGAACATAGAGACGTAGTATGTTATTGACCATTATGATAGATTATCCTAATAATATAAAGTAAATCCATATAATTTTTAATTGTAGGGTACATATACCTGTTTTACTGCATATAGAAATAGGGGGTGAACAAAGAATGAGATACCAGGTGTAAATAATAATCAAAATCCTAAGGGTTTCTTAGTTTAATAATATTGCTGGACAAATTCCTTTTTTACCTAAGGAATAATTATATTACAATAGCCAGTGAATTAATTTTACTGTTCAAACAAGTGTCATTAAATCTTTAATTGCTACAGAAACTGGCTGTTTCATTGATCAGCCAAACATTTTCAGACTTACTGGAATTCTGCAAATGTGCTTTGTGTGACAGAGGCATGTCTGGACTCCACTCTACAATGATTACTTTGAAGCCACCTCATCTCCATAACAATCATTGAAATGACTGTTATATTTCGAAGAATACATTTAAAACATGACTAATGCTTTGTATACTGTTAACATTTGAAATGAAATTTAAGATTTTGATGGCAGTGAAAAATCTCATTTCATTCATTTTCAGAATCCTACTTTTTTTGTACAAAGTTATACAAAGTTTGTCCCATCAGAAAAAGGTGCAAGAGAAAGTTTAATTCTGAAAGGATTCCTGCATACTAAAGTGTAAATATAATCATTCGTCCACTTAATTTGTAAAACAAATTTTTCTGCTACTGAGCAGTTGAGAGAGATACCACCCTAGCATTAGCAAGGACACGAAAGGAAAAACAATCTGAAGCGCACACCAGTTAATCACAGTGTAAAACAACTCATACCAAGGCTGTTTGGAATCACAATTTAATAACAGTGATCCATGCATATCCTAAGAAAATAAATGTGGACATTTGAAGAAAATGTTAATATAACGTTCACTCATGATGGACGGGCCAGGAAATTAACTCAGGTTTCTGAAGCCCCGATCACATACCTTTTAACTGTGCCTTCAGCAAATTTAGCTGCTGATACATTATTAAATTCACTGGAGATAATCGCAGCAGCATTAGGCACAAAGCAGCCAGCAATCCTGGATGTGGCACCATCATAAGAGATTGCCATGCATGCATTCACATTCATGGGGCTAATTTTTATTATGAATGGGTTTAATATTTCAATTTTATGCAATTTTCTGCATCAGTTTATGGGTTGAGCACTTGCTTTGGGGGTTTCTTGAACCCTAGACTCCAAATCTTTTGTTAGTTTTTCATTTAATTTTTACTTTTTATATTATGAGTTATTTTTCATCTCTGTTTTGTCTTACTGTCATAAGGGAATCTGGTATGTTTTTAGGGAGGTGTCCTCAGACCTTGTATCTGCTTAAAAGTTCACCAATGAGATTATTTCCGTATCTGAGTTTGCAGATTCCAAAAACACTTTTTGACACTTATTTTTGTGATTTGTTATTCCCTCTGCTTATTTTCTTTAATGTTTTTATTCTTGTCTGTTATTTTTTTACTTTAGATTTTTGTTTCTTGTTTTGGATATACACTACGCAGTAGATTCTAATGTTTTTGGTCCTTTTTTAACCCTTACTTTGTGTTTTCTCACAGTTTTCGTACAAAGAAAATGATGGCTAGCTATCAGTACAACTTTAGAGCTGCCAATTAACTAATACACACATATCTAGCATGGTGGAAAAATAGAATATCAAGAGGAAAACTCAAAAGGTAGACTTTCAGATTGGCACAGGCACAAAAAGAAGCACAGTGTTTAGTAGTTCAAAATACTGAAAATAAACACAAAATGCCCTTCAAGGGAGAGGATAACTGTAAACCCTCTGGGTTAAGAACACAAAGGCACAAGAAGAATCTTTTTGAATAATTTATTTATATAAACAAATTGAGAACAAAACAGGGAAAAAGACAAAAAAATATATACAAAAAAGCATAAGCCTAAAAATGCAACCTAAGGCAAACAATACACAATCCCAAGAATCAGAGTCCAAAAACAAAGCGGAAGAATCCCCAATAACCAGAAAACTAGGTACAAATGACAATACTGATGCTATTACCACAATTTATGATGATACAACTGCTGGATTTAGACTTGAGACAGGATATAAAGGCTGACGGTGGTTCTAAGCAGTGATGTCATCATGGACCTGCCGCTTTGGGCTCCACCCACAGAACACATAATACATAAGCAATCATAAATCAACAATACATACATACTAAACAATAAACAAGCATAACATGATCAACAAAAATGACTCTATCCATGGAATCCATATTGCTATTTTATAATCTTAGCCTCCTCTCCGACAACAACATTGCGTTAATGTCATGGTGGGGCAGAGTCTTCGCTTTTATTACTGTGACTCTTTAGAGTGTTTTTCACAAAATAATTACAGTGAATATCATAAGTCTATCAGACCTTATCATCAGATTTCATCTTTTCTTAAAATAAATGCTGAAATGATAACAAATCGTGTCAGATCTTTTATCACATTTAATAGGAGCTTGTGTCCAACAATATGTAAGTAAAAATATCTAAATCAATTTAGGAAAAAAATAGCTTTCAATACGGTTGCCTAAGGGTTCACAACTTGTACAATGTCCATTGTGAAAGTGTTTTGATGTCATCACTTTACAAATTAAGATCAAAATTGATTAGTTTTATACAAAATCAGTTACTCCTGTATGGTATCCTTGAACTGTTTTGCATTGCATAGTGCAGAGTGGTGGATTTAGGTATGGGTGGCTTGGGTAGCCAACTAGGGTGTCTTACCAGGTGCAGTACAGGGCACTCTGAATCCAGAGAAATAAAAAAAAGAAGAGGAAAGCTAAGGGGTTCTGTTAAGCCCAAAGCTCGTTGAATTCTGATAATTCTGTCAGTATGCCATCACTCAAGAGGTACCACTTATGAAAGAGAAGAGGAGACACCCCATACCTATTGTCACATATTGTGGTTGCAGCACCATCCTATGCGGCAGCTTCTTTTCTTTGGAACAGGCCCTCTATTTAGGATAGGGAAAAATTAACAGTGTCAAATGTCAAGATATTTTATGTAAAATATGCTACACTCTGCCAGAATTTTACATTTCAGCTGTTCCAAAGCACATTACCAATTCAATGATGGAATGGCTTAAAATAATTTTAATGATCCGGTCACCGCCCAAACCTCACTCCTATGGAAAAATCTGTGGACTTACCTTAACTTAGGATATGCACAGGAGATCCTGCAGAAATTTGACTGAGTTTGATCTTTTTGCAA
Source organism: Erpetoichthys calabaricus (assembly GCF_900747795.2). Classification (NCBI taxonomy): domain Eukaryota; kingdom Metazoa; phylum Chordata; class Cladistia; order Polypteriformes; family Polypteridae; genus Erpetoichthys; species Erpetoichthys calabaricus. The sequence continues at coordinate 123,757,477 of NC_041394.2, forward strand.
AGAACCGTGGGATGAAATGGTGAAATAGAGGGGTGCTAAGTTTGTAGAGAGCTAGCCTAAACAGACTTGATAATCAGGTTAATTAAACCCAAAGAAGATTTCTAAAAGTTTTAGTTAACACTAGAATTACCAGAGCCTACGAAAAAACTCATAGATATCTACATATCTAATGACTTTTCTGCCTGTCTGTCTCTCTATTACGCAGTGCTGTGTCTGTCTGTGTGTTATGGATCTTAAACATAACAGTTATAAGGACAGTTGTTCATGATAATTGCAGTCTCAACTGTTAAAAAAATATTTTAAAAGGAGCATCCCACATGAAAATATAACGATCTCATTAACTGACAGTGCATACCAATTTATAAATGTTATGTCCGTTTGAGGTTAATAAGAAAAAAAAAGTAACACTTTATCCCCAGTGGGGAATCAAACTCATTTCTGTGAGACACGGCAAAGCTGCTCTGTTCTGAGAGGCAAATCTTAGCGTGCTACGCCACAGAAACTGTTGTATCATCCTTGAACCTTTTGTGAAAGTGTTTATTTGATCTTTGGAACTCAGGCTTTACACATTCTATAGTTTATGCCTACATTTTGTAACATTTATTACTAAAATATGAAAAAGTTTCTGTTTTAACAATGTGTTTACACAGATTACTGTAGAAACGGAACATATGAAATGCGTGTATTCCAAATAACGATCTATTATTTCCACTCTAAAACTCCACTTCACTCCCAGATAATCAATCAAGGCATGAGCTGGTAGAAGTTCATGCACGTTCTAAGTCAGTGGGGGAATGGAATAGCCGGCTGCTGGCAGCTTGTCTTTATCAGCACATTTAGAGGACAAAAGATGCTGGCGGAGAGGTGTGAATGGATTTAAGAAGCGATTTAAGGTGGGCCGGATCTATGAGTTTTTTCGTAGGCTCTGGTAATTCTAGTGTTAAATGACGTGCAAATTTATACAACAAATAATTTTAATCCTTTCTTTTTCATTTAAATATTAGTTATGAATTCTTATGATCTTTAAAAAAGCATAACATGGCTTGTCTGTAGACCTTTGATATCTACTGTAACATATAGTTTATTTTGAATCACTTCATAAGACATATATTATAAGCATGTAATCTGTCGTCTTATGGATTTATATGGGTAATATATTGCTATTAAGGTTTTACACTACTTCACTCACTTCCACTTTTTTACATTATTCTGATAAAGATTGAATCTGATCTACATTATGCCTCGTAATTTATTGTTTTATGGCTTACCAGTTACTAAAGACTGCCCATTCAGTTAATTCTTTTCTACAAGTCAATCTTGTGGGTTTTTTTCTTTTGTTTTAATAATGTGCTGAAGATATTTTAGACAACATTTATTTATTTGTAAAACCTGTGTGAAACTGTATTATTTTTTGCTGAATGCATGCAAGATGTCATAGAGCAGGAACAAACCTTCAGTAACTATGTAGCAGTGCTACCGTGGGAAGAACTCCATTTCACAGCAGCCCAAGGGGGATTACCTGCATAGAATGATTGGAATGGAAGTAGGGGCTGCTGGGGACAAAAGAGGCCAGCGGGAAAGTTTAAAAGGGGGGCCTGACAGAGCAACAGATCAGTGTTTTTGTGTATCCTGTCCAACGTGTCACCTAAAAATTCAATTGTGCCCTGGATTGTTTCCCGTTAGGATGAATGGACTGTCTTGTGCCTGCCTGTCGTGTGTATAGTGGTGGATTTATCATTGTGCATCTTCAAAAGGAGCGCTCCTAGAAATCTCACCCCTCGCCGATCAGGACTACCGGTAGGAAGCTGTTCTCGGGATCCTAATCTTCACATCATACCATTTCACCTGCTTTTGCTGTATTGGACTGTATAAGAACATCGTTGTGAGTGTTTATTGTTGTTGTTCATTGTTATGTTACAGTTGTATCGCCAAAGGGGAAAGGAGAGGTTTGTCTGATTGTCGTTGTTGTGTACTGGGTTTTCATTTAATTCATTATTTATTCATTCGTTGGTTTTGTGTCTCTGCTTGTGAGCGTGTCCGTGTCGGGCCAAGGCTGGGTGCATCCCTGGAATCTCCACCAAAAATAAATAATTAAATCACCGTCTCTTTGACGGTGTGAATCTTAGCGGCACCGGACAGCTACAACTATCCATGGTTGGTTTATCCCAGCCAGATCCACTCAAATCTTCATACAACTACCTCATATAAAATAACTTTTGAACATAAGTTTCATGTTAAGAAACACAGCTTATTTGATAACAGTGTGATAAGGTAGTTTGAGTACAATCCCATCTAATGGAATTACCATTACCTAAGTCCATGTCTCTATTGTTGGTCAGCAAAGTTGGAAATAAGAAAGAAAAGACAATTATCCTGTAAGCACATCTGAGTCCAAATGGATTTCTAGATTTTGCTTTTTTACTGGAGTACAGATAATTCATGAAGGAGGCAGATAAAACATTAATAGCAGGATTCACATTTATATTTTGAAAATATTTAATATTGTCATTTTCATAAAATATTTCCATGTATTTGAGTATATACTGTTTAATGTATTTGAATCTGTTTTACACAAGAAGTTCACTTTATGTTTTTTCTTAATTTGACTATAAACCAAATTATTTTCTAAAGATCACTTTTCTAAAGACATTGCAGTAGCACTTTGTTTATTGAAAATGCTTTCATTATGATAGAATAAATGAGTGTGGATTTGTGCCTATGTGTGCTTCACGGTGGTGACACCCAAGGTTGGCTCCAGCTTTCCAAACATCTTGTCATGGAAATGGCACTTTCAGGAGATGGTTAGACAAGAGGGAGTGTGAATTGTTGATATTAGTCTTAAAAGTTCTTACAAAGCCGTCTTGGAATATTTTTGTTCACTGGGTTTGAATGCTTTTTTATTTTCTACTGTTAAATCCCAAACTCCATTCTTCATTATTTTATTACTACACACTTATAGGTTAAGAGATACATCAGTATCCATAACAAAAAAATGCCACAGCTCAAGAATAGTGGCTCATGTCAAATAATCAATAACTTAAAAATCAATTACACTTCTTCCCCGATGGGCGGTTTTTCCTTTTTGGAAGTGTCAAAAGGCTGTGATCTAGAAGACACACAGTACAGTGAATAAAACAAACTATATTTCAATAGCTTCTTGCTGCAGCAATTGCAAACTTCACTCCCCCCCTCTCCCCTGTCACCATTATTGATCACTCTGCTTTTTGAAAAACAAATGCCTGCAGCTTAAGTGTTTTGGACCCTCTACGATTTTTACATTAAATCTTAGGTGGTAATTGATTATTCTGGCAGTGGAAAGAGAACATCTTTCCTCACTCATCCACATGCAGCTTTTGAATGAATAGATTCTTATAGAAGGCAAATCTGAGAAAGGAATATGGAGCTACCCTGATGTCTTAAGTTTTTTTTTTTTGCTTTCACATTCAAACACAATCAAATGTAACAGAAAAGCTGAAAAGACCCAGTCTTCCAGAGAACTTCATGCACATCTTCAAGTTGCTGAACAGGCACTGTTTTCTTATCACATCCCAAACATGGGCATGTTAGGGTATCCATTATTAGTACAGTGTGAATGGATGTGCAGCCTCAATGATGTCTATCACTTACTGGCTCCCATCATCCCTTAACTGTCTAGTGAGATTAAATAAAAAGGGTGAATAAATAGGCACATATGTGCAATTCAGTGAATTACTAAAAATTACTAAAGACTACATTGCAAGTGATTCATTGGGAAAGCTGAAACTTTTCTGAAGCTTCAAATTTCAGTCACAGTGACATAACTATCACATATATTGCTTTAAATCTTACATACATAAGACTGTTTAATGCATATCAAAAATTAAATTTGAGGAACACTGCCTTTGTAACAAGTTTTGAACAGCTAATGTGATAATTAAATTTCATTAATTAACTGAAAAGACAGAAAGCAATGCAGCCCACATGTACTAAATTCTGAAATCCCTGACCTAAACATTTGTTCACAGATATTTAAACAAAAGATGCAACAAAATTACATTTGAACTGGGAGAAGAAACAAGTCCCTGAGCATATTTAGTCATTTTTATAAAATACAGTTAATCTGCAGAATAAAATTAAGACTTATTTGTTTGATGGTCATGAGAAAAGAAAGGGAAAAAAAGCTTGATATACAGTATATCCATGATATACAGAATTCTTTCTGTGCATTAGAATCCTGCTGCATGAATGTTAACAAAGTATATAATCTTAAAAACGAGCTCATTACTGTCAGAATTTGGTCCGACTCTAATTCAAAAAGTATGATTTATGTTTTACTTTGTCCTTGCCTCTTCTTTTGTATTGGCAAAACAAATCATTCAGTCAGATGTAGGATTATTTGCCATAAATGTAATATCAGAGTCTAATCTAACAAAAAATGTGGTCTCTGGGGCACTTTACTGATAATTCACACTGTAATGCAGTTGCAGTATTCAGTGATTGAGGTTATTATTTCGTATTCAATGGCCAGGCACTTTGATAAGGTAATATTAAAGAGGAAAGCTTATTGGATATACAGTTTGGACACTCTTCCCCAGAGGGCTTCAATGAGACTAATGATTTGTCCTGTCTTCTAAAAAACCTATGATATTTGTAGTTTAACTGCATTCTGGCAACATTTAACTAAATACAACTGGTCTCTTAGTTACTTCTGAGCACCACATGAAATGCTGATGAGTTTCATTATTACATCAATACAGCATTTAAATTCTTATGTTAATAATCGGATCAGAATTCATAATTTTATGTTATTTATTTTTTTTTTTGATTTCCTAAGCTTGACCAGTTTTGTCATTGGCTGTATAAAGTTACTGTATTGCCCTATGCGTTTCTGTCAAATGTGTGCCTGTTAATTATAAATAATTAACTAATATTTGCTTTTCATGCTGAATTCCAAAAGAATTGAGTTTCCATATTCATTTGTAATGTTAATTAGGTGTCATATCCCTGAGGAACACAGTGGAAGTCTTGAAACTTGTCAGCAATAGGCAGGGACTACAATTTTTGCAGTACATTGTTGTCCTGCCAAGGTGTACTAGGAGGCAGTTTGGATTTGATTTGGGACCAAAAGATGAGACTTTGTCAGAAAACAAGCCAAGGTTGAAACCAGTGGACATTGTAGATTTTAAAAATTTAAGCACCATTTATTATTTTTAAATGGAAATGTATTGCTCTGTTTAATCATCATGTCATTTATGTTCAATACCATGTACTATCAATTATGAACATCCATCCATCCATGATTGGCAGTTATGAACATTATTTTTGTTTTTGGTTCATTTAGGTAGTATCTCCATAAACTTGGGAAAAAAAAGATTCCTTGTTTTGTATATTTGTTTGCACACTTTGGTATTTCTTTTTACTTATATCATCTCGGAGTACTGCACCCTCCATTAATCCTTCTGCTGACACCAGCATAGGAGAGAGTCTACCCCAACTCACAATCACAGCAGCCCAGGTAAGCAGAGAGCTGAGGAGACTTTGTGCCAGCAAAGCAGCGGGTCCAGATGGAGTATCGCCACGACTGCTGAAGGCCTGTGCGTTGGAGCTGGGGAGTCTTCTACAGAGCATCTTCAACCTGAGTTCTGAGGCTTTGGAAAACATCTTGCATCACCCCAGTCCCAAAGGTATCACATCCTAGTGAGCTGAATGACTTCCGGCCTGTTGCTCTGACATCGCATGTGATGAAAACCATGGAGTGGCTGCTGCTTCACCACCTGAGGCCACAGGTCCACCACGCTCTCGACCCTCTGCAGTTCGCATACCAGGAGGAGGTGGGAGCGGAGGATGCCATCATCTACATGCTACACCGATCCCTGTCCCACTTGGACAGAGGCAGTGGTGCAGTAAGAATTATGTTTCTGGACTTCTCTAGCGCCTTCAACACCATCCAACCTCTGCTCCTTAGGGACAAGCTGACAGAAATGGGAGTAGATTCATACCTGGTAGCATGGATCGTGAACTGTCTTAAAGACAGACCTCAGTATGTGCGTCTCAGGAACTGCAGGTCTGACATTGTGGTCAGCAACACAGGAGTGCCGCAGGGAACTGTACTTTCTCCGGTCCTGTTCAGCCTATATACATCGGACTTCCAATACAACTCAGAGTCCTGCCACGTGCAAAAGTTCGCTGATGACACGGCTATCGTGGGCTGCATCAGGAGTGGGCAGGAGGAGGAGTATAGGGACTTAATCAATTACTTTGTTAAATGGTACGACTCAAACCACCTACACCTGAACACCAGCAAAACCAAGGAGCTGGGGTGGATTTTAGGAGGCCAAGACCCCTCATGGACCCCATGATCATCAGAGGTGACTGTGTGCAGAGGGTGCAGACCTATACAGTAAATACCTGGGAGTGCAGCTGGATAATAAATTGGACTGGACTGCCAATACTGATGCTCTGTGTAAGAAAGGACAGTGCTGGCTATACTTCCTTAGAAGGCTGGCGTCCTTCAACATCTGTAATAAGATACTGCAGATGTTCTATCAGACGGTTGTGGCAAGTGCCCTCTTCTACGCGGTGGTGTGCTGGGGAGGCAGCATAAAGAAGAGGGACGCCTCACGCCTGGACAAACTGGTGAGGAAGGCAGGCTCTGTTGTAGGCACGGAGCTGGACAGTTTGACATCTGTGGCAGAGCGACAGGCACTGAGCAGGCTCCTGTCAATAATGGAGAATCCACTGCATCCACTAAACAGTATCATCTCCAGACAGAGGAGCAGCTTCAGCGACAGACTGCTGTCACTTTCCTGCTCCACTGACAGACTGAGGAGATCGTTCCTCCCGCACACTATGTGACTCTTCAATTCCACCCGGGGGGGTAAACGTTAACATTATTCAAAGTTATTGTCTGTCTGTATTCCTGCATTGTTATCACTCTTTAATTTAATATCTTTATCAGCATGCTGCTGCTGGAGTATGTGAATTTCCCCTTGGGATTAATAAAGTATCTATCTATCTATCTATCTATCTATCTATCTATCTATCTATCTATCTATCTATCTATCTATCTATCTATCTATCTATCTATCTATCTATCTATCTATCTATCTATCTATTGTTTAATTAGAGCTATATCATGCAATGTGACATTTTGATATTGATTTTGGCTCTAACTTGAATAACCTCTTGACTTGCTCCCTGTTTCAATATTTTAATCCCGCCCATCACTGTTTTATTTTGATTGGCTATTTTTGAAATTTATTTAGAAAATTAGCAACCCTTCCATGTTCTGCAGGCTCTTTTCTTTGGTATAAGCAGCATTGTAAAGTGTAAGGCTGGATTTATACTTCACGCGATGTGACGCATGCTGCAGCGGACGCTCCTGCTACGCAAGCGTTGTAGTGTTTATACTTGTACGCATACTTTATGTAAATCTGGAGGAATCCACCAGGTGGCAGTGCGAGATATTATCATGGTGAGAACATGTTCGGCTTCTCTGTGTTATGTATTGCCTAGAATACCCATTAAATTCCAATGACACCTTACCCCATTATCTCTGAAAAGGATGTTTATTGATTAAATTTAGGGATGTGTCCATTCCAGCAAGCATTGGACATGAGTGAGAAACAATCCCTGGATGAGGCCTCAGCTCATCGCAAGGTGAATACAAGCACACACATACACTAGCGGCATTTTAGTGGCACCATATCCCCAAATCTGCATATCTTTGGAAGGAAACTGGAGCACACTGAGGAAACCCAGCAGGAAAACATGTAAACTCCAGGCAGGGAATATCAGCGACGTGACTCCCTGCAAAACAGCAGTGCTAACGCTCAGCCACTGTGTCAGCCCAATGTGTATAATTATTAACAGTATTCATTATTTAAACCAAATTACCGATTTATCTGTAAAATGTAATATACATACTTTAATGCTTTTCATCATGAAAGTGATATCAAGTATAAATCTGAGGATTCTAAATGTGCAGAGAGTTGGAATATCATACATTTAATGTGCTCAGTGTGGCGATTTATTGCTGGCGATTCGCTGCTGTCAGGAGCAGAGGAAGCCTTAGAAAAAAAGACGGCACAGAAGACGGTATGTGAGACTTTTAAAACGTATCGTGTCATTACGATCAGGAATATGCGACGCTTGAATATAAAAGCACCACAAATACATCTGTATGTCGGCATTTTGCTTAACCACATCGAACCATTTATCAAATATCAAAGCGCGCACACCAATCTCGTAGGATCCGCAAAGCGGCTTTCTGTCACATGTAGATAGTAAACAGAGACTCTGACGTCACATTCCAACGTTTAGCACACTGCGCCCCCCGACTTTTTGCTGGTACTGCAACTTGCGCACACGTCGTGTTAATTTCTGAGGACCTACTCAGAGGACGCATCAAATGAACGCTCAGAACGCTTGGCAGCCATGATGCGGGAGTGTACGTGTTCTGAGCGTGAAGTATAAACAAGCCATAAAACTATAAATGATTCAGCAATATAGGTGACTTTATAGGTGACTATATTTCTCCATGCAAACTAAAGAATTAGTTGCTCATTCCTTTGCAACATACAGTATTTCTGGACTCTTTGGTCCTTTATCAGAAGGCCACCTTTCAGTGCTATGATGTCTAATTCAGGAGTTACCAATCTTTTTAATCCAAGGACCTGCTAAATGTTTAACTGCCTGGGCAGGGGGCCTCTACTAATATAAACCCAATGCTGCGAAGCTGGCCATTATCTTGGTTTCTGCAAACAGCAGTCCCACACCATGATTTTCAACAATAGCAAAACTGTTATTCAAAGTAAATGCTTAACATTTGCAGACTACTTTTTTTGGTATTTTGTATACTATATTAATCCAAAAGAGGAAACTGTTTTTTTGCATGACCTTTGACAAATATATGATCAAATGTTGTGTGATATCCCCCTTTATATAACCTCCAGGAATCGAAATGTTATTAAGTGCCACCACTTTGTATCTTAAATTAAATGCTGATTTTTTACTAAGCGCAACTAAAGGTGATATTTCTTTAATAAACACACACACACCACCTTCATATTGCATTCCGGAAATTGAAAAAAAATGTATTGATAATTATATATATTATATACAGTATTCATATTTCAATATGTCAAATTCTTTTTTAAATTAATAATTTTAAGTGTAAAAGCAGTAGTGTGTTTTAATGTGAATTTGAAATGGCCTTTCAATACCTTACATTTACAAAAAGTATACAGTTACAGTTAAATGCAGATGAAAAGCAGGAGAAAAGTAATTCACAAGTTACATATAACTTATGGTCAAAAAATTGACAAATATCTTACAGATGGTAAAAGATGTGCCTGCTTCATGGCTAACTATTTCTGCTTACAGGTTGTGTGTTCCTGCATTTATTTTTTAAGAAAGGAGGAAGATTTATATTATATTAGCGACTCCAAATGCTTTCTGTCGTTAATTAATATTGAATTGATAATACTTAGTTAATCAAGAAGCCAATTAAGAGGGCAGGCTCAAATATGGGATGCAATTTGGAGCTCCAGAGGTAGTAGCAAAGGAGAGAGTTAAAACAAAATGGAATGCCATTATGAACAATGCTGCACAAACTCTCTCTGACACACTAACACTGGTACTTTCAGCCAGCGAATCATTCATCAGAAGTGTGTCAAGAAACACTATTGGGACTCCTTTATACTAACAGTAATTCCTCTGCATAATGCCTCACTGGGACTGGGACATCCAAGTTTTTCAGTCATTCTGGTGTGTGTTCAGACTATAGTGTGTGTGTGTGTGTGTGAATATATATATATATATATATATATATATAGTGACTGCTGTTGCCACCTCTTCTCTTTCTACCTTCTCTAGACTGCATTTCAGCCTGCTCTACCCAGTGTTTCTATTCACGGGCAGCTTCTTTACTGAATAAAGTCTTAATGATGTTCCTGCTAGTCCCAGAACTGAATTGCTTGTCTTTTGTGCAACTCAGAAACCCAAGTACAGCAACATATATATATATATTGTGACGTGAGTGGCTGCGTTGCACCCAAAAGACGAGGCTGAGTCGAAAGGACTTCAGGATAAACAGCTTTACTCAACCTGAAATAGGAACAAACAGGTAGGGCCTAGGTCATATATATATATATAATTATATATATATATATATAATTTATATATAATGTATTTTTTTATTTAAAAAGCCTTTGTAATATCTATCTATCTATCTATCTATCTATCTATCTATCTATCTATCTATCTATCTATCTATCTATCTATCTATAATGAGATATTAGACACATGCATTTTATCATTAATAATTGTTAACATTTGTGCTTCTACCTCATTATATATTCTTCAGTAGTCTTGCTGATGGTACAGCAAAGAAGTTTACCAAAACTAAAAATACTGTCACACTGTAGACCAGATCTATGACAGAGTTAGAGTGAAAGAGACAGAGTGAGAAACAGTGTGCAAACTGCTTGTGTCAGGGTGATTAAGACAGCACTCATGCATTAGAATACTGTCTTATGCAAAAATCTGTCTGTCTTAGTACATTGTTTCCTGGTTTGGATCAGCTCTAAGAGTTGAGCAAATCAGAGTGGTGCCCTCAGACCCCATGCACATGAATTGGCACAGGCAGTTGACACCAAATAAGAGGTCGGGGGGGCAAGACATGAGTGGAGTATTCCTGTCAGAGTTCTGAGAGACAGAGCACTGGAACTGAAATGTAGTCTAGCATGATATGAAGACTTTCTTTTAAATAAGTTTTAAAAAGTCCAGCATGCAGACAATAAATAATCCACATTGCATCATATTTTCAGCTGCAAATAATACGACGAGGTTATGCTGTTCAGATACTGCAAGCTTTTTATGCTTGCAAAGACTCCTTAGTGGGCATGGTTCCAGCCTCAGATTTATAATCAAAGCTGTCTTCTTCAGAGATTCCCTCATGCAGGGGAGGCAGGTACACTGCATTCTACATGGGACTGAAAGACAGAAGCACCCCAACATGGGGAAGAGGTGTGACAGTGCAGGTCAGCTCCTTGCTCCCTCTTCAATAATAGGAGCCACTTGAACCAGACACCATCGATAGTCATGACTGGAATGAGCATGGCAGATGAGGACAAAACACACCAAGCAAGGGGATGGTGAAAAGTTGCAGTGCTTTTATTATTAAAAAAAACAAGTGTTCAAAAAGTGCAGTGCTCATAAAATAGTTCAATAAATAAATAATCCATAAAAAAGTGTTCATGTGGAAGTTAAAATTAATGAATAGAAAAATCAGTTAAAAATGAGGTTAAAACAACGCAGTCCAGGAAACTTATTAAAATCTGCAAGCCCTGGTGCCTTCCTTTAAAACCGACGCCTCCTCGGCGTATCCTATTTGGACCTTGCAGCCTGGAGAGACATCGACCAGCAGATGCAGACACCCATCTCTTTCGGCCTATGTCCCCCGCCTCCAATGTCAGCAGGCAACCACCGAGCCCTGCTCCGCCCGAACTGCTGCCAATCCAGGCTCCACCTGGGGCAGGCACTCTGCACTTCCACCGCTGCCAATGGCTCCACCTCCTGAGCATGATGGTTGTTCTTGCTCCCAAAACGCTTAACAGGAGCGACCCATAGCCCCCTCCTCATTGATGGCCACTTGCTCATCCTTGACGCTCTATTCCCAACCACCTGCTTCCACTCTGTTCACTGGCTTGTTTTCTCTCTGTCCCTCTCTTTTCTCATGCCTGCTTCTCCCATCCTTTAACCTTCCTTCTCTTTTCTTGTATCTTTTTTTTCCTTTGATCTTGCACTCCTCATTATAGGCTGGGAAGCTGTTACAGCTGCGATCCCTGATTACCACCCTAGGCTGATAATAAGGCAGACTGTCCACGCATGCCGGATGGCTGACTGCCTTGCACCAACCTGGAAATGGGGTGTCTTTGGCAGACCTCTTGCACCTGCTTCCACTCCCCAGCGTGAATGCATTCACTAATTATTTATTAAAACGGCCACTCTTTTTGAGCTGTGGACCCACTATACCACAAGAGGCCCTTTGCAATAGGAAACACATGCAGGAATATCTCAGCTAACAATTCCTATGAATAGAAAGCTCAGCATAACAAAGTTGGAATAAAATGTGCTATGGTGCATGCACAACTTCAAGTAATTTTCTGCTAGAGCACCATTAAACTCATTGTTATCCTACACAGGAGAATCATTGATTTTGTACAGTAGGTATGGAGTTTAAAGTTATTATATAGAAGTTCTTACTTATTTTATTTATGTCATAGTTATTATATTTCTATAAAGCAATAAATATAATTTGCCGAGGATCTAATGAAAATGTAAAGCAATATCTTTAACTGAACTGAAATACAGATTATAAAGGCAGTAGAAGATGGATAAAATAACTTATATAGCAGAATGATTTGGGTTAAAAGGTGTCAGTGCAGAGTATGGGTAAGGGGGAGCAAATAGAGACCTCTTACATGCAAACATTTAGTTTTTTTTCCTGGGTTTTGTTTTTGATTTTTTAAAAATATTGTTTTTCATATTTTTATGTAATTTCTTTATGTTGGTTTATTATTCAGTATACTTATGTGTTGTGTTTTTAAATGTGACACCAGGTGGTGCAGTGGTAGCACTGCTGCCTCGCAGTAAGGAGATCATGGGTTCTCTGCATGGAGAGCACTTTAAATAGTGAGAAAAGTGCTATACTTTGTGGGTGAAGCCCATGGAGGCAGGTCCACCTTGATGTCACTACTGCTGGGCTGTCCCTCTGCCTTTACATTCAGTCAAAGATAGGAACTTAGCAACGGATCAATGAGTTTGTGTAGGAGTTATTGTGAATATTACATTTTTTTCCATATCATTCTGGTTTCTGGATTATTCCTTCTGTTTAGGGTTTACTGTTTACTGGATTACATAATGAAATCTGTTCATCTTTGGATTGCCTTTTAGGCATATCCTTTTTGCTTTCTTCTGGTTTATCATTCTTTTTATGATTAGTGAACAAATTCTTAATTTTTAAAGATACTTTGTTTGTATAGTCTTAACAAACCAGAGGTTAACAGTTATCCTTTCTGTAATAGAGTTTGTGTAAGTCTTGGGGACTATAAATAAGTGATTAGGACCTATTTTGGGCCTGGGCAGATCAAAGCCACAGGCTGAGTTGGGGCTGGCTGCCTCACACACATTTTCACCATGTTTTACATTCTTTACCACAACAATGGCCAACAGTGTGTCTCATTAATGACCCTGGCAGATTTGGATAATGGAGTTTGGCAAAATAAGACAGATGGTGCTGCCTCTGTTCCCAAGTGAGCGGTGTGATGTGGAGCCAGCAACTTCAACATCCAGACAGGGTATGAGACAGATGAGAGTGTGTGGAGCCACATGGAAGGAGTCATTGAATATCAGTTTGGTGGCAACCTCCTTTGAGGTTTTTGCAATATATGGCTATATTCCTTCTATTGTAAATCTACCTCTAATAACAAAGTTTCTTAAACTAAAGTCCCGAAACACATACGCTTTGTTGATTGAGGCATTATTGTCCTTATAAAAACATTTTCTTTTTTGTGAAATATTAGACTTGCATTTTGATTCTGTAAATCTGGCCCTAGCTTGATTTATGTTCATAAGAAAGTATTCTTTCTATGAATTAAAAGCATCCCAAGAGAGCAAAATGTTTTTTACCCCTTTCACAATACATATACTGTATATAATTAAGATTCTTAGTTTTGAAACATGTAGACTCAATATAAATTAATTTTGTTTTCTTTTTTGTTGCATTTTTTATTTTGGTAATAATATTTTTATTTTGACAATATTATTGCAGCACCATTTTGTTTTTATGAGTGTTACCATATTGTGGTGCTTCTCCATGGTTTGAGCCATGTTGTTTATAACAATGTTGTATCTACACAACTGTGTTTAAGGTCATGTGGTTATCAATACTTAAGATGATATAACAATTAATTTAGCATCTAAATTTTGGATTATTTGGAGAAATACTATTACACTGGTTCTGAATCTTCTGTTGTGCTATTTTGTCTTCAACTTGGCTTTACGGTACTGTATTTGGTTCTAATCAGTAGGTTGATCTTCAAGTATTATGACCTCTTCCAATTTTCTAATTTATTATATCCTGCTCCTGAAAATGTATTTATCTCCTGATCATTATCTCCTGGTAAAGCATTTGGGCATTCCTTCTTTCTCATAAAATCACTGTACATTATATCTAGACACATCTGGGCTGCTGAGGTACACAAAAGACAGGCAGAAGAGGACTAAGCAAACATAACTTTTATTTTGGCACTTGCAGGAAAAGCACTCAACCTTCAATCAACAATGGTGCCTTAATTTAAATACAAAGGAAAGAGGACAACTTTCTAGTTGTCTCCATGACAGCATCTCCAATGCTTGGACTTAAAAGAACTCACAGATGTTGTCTTGCAGAGGACTTGACTATAGAGAAAGAGGGGCCCAGCACAGGCTTTGATCAGGTCAGCAACAGTCTGCACAGAATAAGAGAGAACTGGACAAAAGGTGTCTGAAGTCCCTTTAAAGACTTAAAGGAACTTA
>NC_041394.2:124077035-124187035 GCF_900747795.2 Erpetoichthys calabaricus
GGGTCGAGACTACTTAGGATTTGTTACTATTTCTCACAAACTTCTGTTGGAATGTTTCAGCTTTTTAAGTATTATTTGTGTTTTTGTTCATGATTCCAGCATCACTCGACTAACAGATTTCAGTTTATTCAACTCAAAAACTGAATTTCTAACCTTTTCCTTTTTAGATAAGGTGTCCAAAAGGGATTGGTATTAGATCCATTAATCTTTATCAAGGACTTTCTCCCTCTCAATTCAGTTATGTCTCATCATATGCTGATGATACTCAGCTATCTGTTATTCACATTTTCAGTTTCATATATTTTCTGAACCTTGCCCTTCTTCCTCTCTGATAAGATGTCTCCTTGTTATTAAAAGTTGCATGATATATCGTCTTCCCTGGGATAACAGTTGCAGATCTGAAACTCTCCTTGTAGGCTCAAAAAGCAACATTCTGAAATCTGTCAATTTTAACATTTCCATTAATGGTACATCTATTTCCCTATGCTATCATGTTAAAAGCCTTGCTTCTATGTTTGACAGAACTCTTTCTCTTGAATCCCACATCAATTTCATATCTCTTGTTGCCTTTTACCATATTCATTTCCACTGCCACATCTCATGTGTTTTGAGCATTTTCTTTGGCATTTTTCATCATTACACTTTTCTTCTTGTCACAGGGTGGAACTTTTAGTTATATTGTGCCCTTGTTCAGAAGTTCACTCCCTCTTCATATTAGATATCTATTTTGAATTAACTTTTAAATATCAACTCAAAAGTATTGGTTGACAGGAGAATACCCCCTTGAAACATGTATTGTCAATGCCTACATATTCGCATATTCAGTTGATTAGCTTTTTTTAATTGTCTTTTTCAAGTGTTTAATTGTATTCATTGCTTGCAGTATGCCATATACTTTTCATGATTTTACTTGTGATGTGTCCTAAATTGCATTAAAATGCAAAATCAAATAAAATGTATAATTTTCCCATATACCAGAAATCTCTCTTTACCTTAGGCAGTGCTTCCAGAAACCTGCACTCTCTCTCTCTCTTTTTTTTTTACAATTAAAATTCTTTTATGTTATTAATGTTATGATTTGGCCTTTGGCTTGTTACTATAAAATTTTTTAATATATTTTTAAATTTAATTGAAATTTAAAAGACCTCATGGCTACCTATAACTATAACTTCTGAGAATGTATGAGTTTCTGGCCAACTTCAAGTGAGATATATTAAATATTTCCATGTTCACCTGCTACACCGATCCCTCTCCCACTTAGACAGAGGCAGTGGTGCTGTAAGAATTATGTTTCTAGACTTCTCTAGCGCCTTCAACACAATCCAACCTCTGCTCCTTAGGGACAAGCTGACAGAGATGGGAGTTGATTCATACCTGGTAGCATGGATCGTGGACTATCTTAAAGACAGACCTCAGTATGTGCGTCTTGGGAACTGCACGTCTAACATTGTGGTCAGCAACACAGGAGTGCCACAGGGGACTGTACTTTCTCCGGTCCTGTTCAGCCTATATACATCAGACTTCCAATACAACTCGGAGTCCTGCCACGTGCAAAAGTTCGCTTATGACACTGCTATCGTGGGCTGAATCAGGAGTGGGCTGGAGGAGGAGTATAGGGACCTAATCAATGACTTTGTTAAATGGTGCGACTCAAACCACCTACAACTGAACACCAGCAAGACCAAGGAGCTGGTGGTGGATTTTAGGAGGCCTAGACCCCTCATGGACCCCGTGATCATCAAAGGTGACTGTGTGCAGATGGTGCAGACCTATAAATATCTGGGATGATAAATTAGACTGGACTACCAATACTAATGCTCTGTGCAAGAAAGGACAGAGCCGACTATACTTCCTTAGAAGGCTGGCGTCCTTCAACATCTGCAATAAGATGCTGCAGATGTTCTATCAAACAGTTGTGGCGAGCACCCTCTTCTCTGCGGTGGTGTGCTGGGGAGGCAGCATGAAGAAGAAAGACGCCTCACGCCTGGACAAACTGGTGAGGAAGGCAGGCTCTATTGTCGGCATGAAGCTGGACAATTTAACATCAGTGGCAGAGCGACGGGCGCTCAGCAGGCTCCTATCAATTATGGAGAATCCACTGCATCCACTAAACAGTGTCATCTCCAGACAGAAGAGCAGCTTCAGCGACAGACTGCTGTCACTGTCCTGCTCCACTGACAGATTGAGGAGATCGTTCCTCCCCCAAACTATGCGACTCTTCAATTCCACCTGGGTTTTAAACATTAACATTTAATATTATATAAAGTTATTGTCTGTTTTTTACCTGCATTATTATCAATCTTTAATTTAATATTGTTTATCGTATCAGTATGCTGCTGCTGGAGAATGTGAATTTCCCATTGGGATTATAAAGTATCTATCTATCTATCTATCTATCTATCTATCTATCTATCTATCTATCTATCTATCTATCTATCTATCTATCTATCTATCTATCTATCTATCTATCTATCTATCTATCTATCTATCTATCTATCTATCTATCTAGCACTGCAATCATCGCATCATGAAGAGGTCTAATACACCCTTATCAGAAGATCTGCTCGTCCAAAGATGAAAAGGGTGAAAGGATAATGATCCTGAGTGATAATGAAAGTTACACACTCATTCAAAGAATAGAAGAGGCAAAGATCTGGAGCAAGGACAAAAGTAAGTTGGATATGGATTCAGACTTGGGGTCTCCTTTATTATACTGCATGGATTCAGCCATAAATGTAAGCATACACCAAAAACAGGAATATGCCTATGACAAAAGAAAAGAAAAATCACATGTCTACAGTTTATCTTTATAAACCATGATCACCTTGTAAATGTACGTATGTAAATGCACCTCAAACCCTGCCTGGATGCCACCCCGAAACATCCATATATGGAGCATGCTAATTAACCTCATACATATGTACTGTATTTACAATACTGCAGAATTTCATTGGCTGGTAAAGCAGCGTACTTCCTTACATATCGAGACCCCACCAAATGTATTCAAGAGTATCTGGTTGCACTCCACAACTGAGAGTGCAATATCTTATGCAATATTAAAGCAGCTCTTCTCTGTGTTCTGGAGGTCAGGAAAAATATAAGGTTCCAGCATCTGAGCAGGCAGCCCTATTACCTGGCACAGTTAATAACATGATTGCTGTTACAATGAAAAGTACAGGCCATATGAAATACAGAACATTCAGCTGGTTACCTTACCAACAAGCCAGTCACTCTGTACAGCACCATCCTGCCTGTCAAAGCTACTTTGCAACAACATAAATAAATCACAGGTTGACTCAGGCCACTGTGCTACAACATTTGTCAGTCTTATCTTGGCATCATTGTTGACATGAGTAATCATGGAATGTTACTGTTTACGATTAGCAAAAGTTGCTTCATTCTCACTGTTTGCCCTTATTGCATATGAGTGCAGTTAACTGCTCTAAATTACGTTAGGAGAACCAGACACTGCTGCAAATTGCATTTTTATGTTCACAAAAACATGTCATGTTTTATGAATGTACACTACACCATACAAAAGCAGGATGTAGTGTCTTGTGGGCATGATGAAGTGAAGCTTGGCTGATATATTCTTAACCTGTCAGGTAGTCCCCCAAGAAGTGTTAACAGAAAAACTATGAAAAATGAAGAAAACCCCCAAAAAATTTCTCAGTGCAAAACACAGACGTGACTCTCTTTAAAGGGAGCCAAAATACATGCTGTATATCATAATTATCACTTTTGAGGTGTAATACATTTGTCATGTCAGTTATATAAAACATTATACATATGAGTCGGTTTGGCTGTATTTCCCTACATGATCAAGTGTGCCGCCATTTCAGACTTTATTTGAAATGTTGCAGATTGACAGGTCAGAGTTTCCATAAACATATGCATGTTATATGCATGTTCTCCTGTTAAATTTTAATTTATAAATCCCAGCATTTGCATGGAAAGATGCAACCACATTTTGGTCTGCTTCATGTGCATATGCAATTTTTATAAATTTGACCCTTGGCCTGTCCCTATACAATGAGAAATGTTTGACAGATGTTAAACTGTCCAGCTCCATGCCAACAATAGAGCCTGCCTTCCTCACCAGTTTGTCCAGGCGTGAGGCGTCTTTCCTCTTAATGCTGCCTCCCCAGCACACCACCGCATAGAAGAGGGCGCTCGTCACAACTGTCTGATAGAACATCTGCAGCATCTTATTGCAGATGTTGAAGGACGCCAGCCTTCTAAGGAAGTATAGTCGGCTCTGTCCTTTCTTGCACAGCGCATCAGTATTGGCAGTCCAGTCTAATTTATCATCCAGCTGCACTCCCAGATATTTATAGGTCTGCACCATCTGCACACAGTCACCTTTGATGATCACGGGGTCTATGAGGGGTCTGGGCCTCCTAAATACAAGTTGTTTGAATAGTTATATCTCACAGTGTGCTACAGCAAGTTCAGGTATTATGACATTTTGGGTACTGTGGAATACTGGTTTAATTATTTTATTTTAAAAGCTATTTCAATGCTGGACAGGTTATATCAAATTGAGTGGAAAAAGCAGGAGGGGAACTGGAGATTTATGTGAATGAGCAATGGGGAAAAAGGGAGTAGAATATAATTAAAACTAAATCTGTGATCTACACATTGAAATGCAGACTGAAGTCATGCATGTTATTGCCCTTGGAGATAAGTTATATCATTATGGCTGGCAGTAATAAAAAGGATACACTCTGTTGCCAGTATCCTAATGATGAATCATTCTGCAAGCTGGTGACTTCAAACAAGGAAATCAATCAGCATGTTAAATTCATGAACTATAAAAGCTGGACATGTTGCCACCTACAATCCCGTTATTGACAGCAGTAGTCAAGTTGGGGAGCATGCACTGGTACAGTGCTTTGCCGCACCCACTACACGTCGAAACAGCTCAGGATCCTGGTTTGCAACCCCCCAGGCAGACACACGGTCCAGTCCTACCCTCCGGAAATGACCCTCTATCTGCCGCAGCCAGGTGTTACGTGGGCAACCCCTTGGCCTGGTCCAGCCACTTGGGTCCGCAACAATGAGGATCTTATGAGCTGGATGGCCCTCGGGGAAACGTGCCACATGGCCGTAGTGCCGTAACTGACGCTCCCTCACAATGCAGGCAATGTGCCTCATTCAGGACACCATGAGCATCCGCTCATTCGACACAAAGTCAAACCAACGGTACCCAAGGATTTTCCGGAGAGACACAGCACCAAAGGAGTCCAGTCTTCATCTCAGCTCACTGGATAGCGTCCATGTCTCACAACCATATACTAAGACAGGAAGCACCAGGACAGCACTCACAGTACCGGTGTACAGGCCAGCCATGATATCCAGCAACCTCGGGGGGATCCCGCAAACCCTCAGGATGTCCCACAGGGCAGCTATATCAACTGAGTTGAACGCGTTGCAAAAATCGACAAAGGCTTCAAAGAAATTCTGCCGATATCCGTGTTTGCACTCTATGAGAACCCTCAGTACCAGGATGTGGTCGATGGTAGACTTCTTAGGCGTTAAACCAGACTGTTCCAGTCGTTGGTAGGTGAGCAAGTGATCACAGATCCTATTGAGGACGACCCTAGCAAGGACCTTACCCAGCACAGAGAGCAGTGTTAACCCCCTGTAGTTGCTGCAATCCAGGCTATCACCCTTCCCTTTCCAGATAGGGATGACAAGTCCTGTTTTCCAGACAGTTGGGATGATGCCAGTCTCCCAAATGGAGGCAAATATTGCTTGCAATGCCAGGAGGACAGCCTTACCACCAGCCTGGAGAAGTTCACCCCAGATACCACAGATCCCTGCAGCCTTTCCCTCCTCAGCTGGTTCACCACCTGTGCAATCTCAGTGAGACTGGGTGCTTCACAGCTAATTGGAGGATCAGCCTCAAGAACCGTGGACCCAGAGATATTCAACGCCCTAGCCGAAGGATCAGCTTTGAATAACTGCTCAAAGTAGCCAGCCCAGCGGGTCACAACTGCAGTGTCATCCGTAAGGACCGTTCCATCAGCTGCCCTGACTGCGACTCTCCGAGGAACAGATTCAGATGTGCATAATGCTTTGATTCCTCTGTAAGCAGGACGTGGGTCGCTAGACCACAGATGGTGTGTCACTTGCTCACAGATTCCTATAACAAACGCCTCTTTATCTGTACTTAGAGCCCTCGCAGCCGTCCTTCTCAGTTCCCAGTGCAGACCAGAGTTGCCACTGAGCCGTGCGCTGCGACTCCTCTCGATGATATCCAGGGTGCCCTGCGAGATGAAACACCTCCTTCTGGGAACACCGGTAACACCAACACAACCCTCAGTAGCCTTCAGGGTCTTGTCACGGAAGGTCTCCCACATCACATTAGGATCGGCAGTTGTACCCAAATCTGAAAGTTCCTCACACAAACTGCGTGCAAACTCATTAGAAACAGCCTGGTCTTGGAGTCTGGCCAAGTCCAGGCTCATTTTCCTAGCAGGTGGTAACCTACTGGACCTAAGATGGAGCCTAAGAGTAGCAACAACAAGTCTATGGTCAGAATTCACAAACTGGGCACTTCTGTAGACCCTGCAGTTTTGCAAGAGCCTCCAGCGTCTGTCCACGAGGATGTGATCGATCTCCTTCACTGCACCACCAGTATCGGAGTACCAAGTCCAACAATGCGGTTCAGGGCGCTGGAACCAGGATCCAGCAATTCGCAGCCCCTGACATCTGCAGAGTCAAGGAACATGGAGCCACTTTCACCACGGTCACAAGACCCATGGGGACAGAGACAATCCTCATAGCCAGCCCTGTCAGTGCCAGTGGCTGCATTGAAGTCGCCCATGACCAGAGGAGTGTCACAGAGGAGTGTCCTCCGACAGCAGAGGAAGATGATCATCTTGCCGGAGAGACAAGATGTTCCATGCGCCCACCCATATGGGCCGCCTCAAATTGGGACCCGAGTGCTGTCGTGCAGCGGGTGACACCTCAGCACCACACCAGTTACGATCCCCAACAGACCTGACCCTATTGGCTCTCCAACGGTTTTGACTCTTCCAGGGATGGGGCTCGGAAGGGCTTTCCCCCATCCCCTTCATGATGCGAGCAGCCTTCCTATGGGCGGCTGCAACAGAGCTACTCCCGCGGAGAGCAAAAAGGAGTCCTTTCTGTAGTCGGAGCTTTGTGAAGTTTTTTTTACAGTGGCCGGAGTGTTAATCCTGCCACCAACCCCCATGATTTCCCTGCAAGTTGGAGGACCGCTTCAGGGCCGAATGCAGTTTAACGTCACACCCAGGAGTATGTTTTTATTATACTTTAGCAGCTGTATGTTTTTATTAACTGGCAATTCTAAATTGGCCCTAGCGTGTGGGTGTGTTTGTGTGTGTCCTGCGGTGGGTTGGCACCCTGCACGGGATTGGTTCCTGCCTTGTGCCCTGTGTTGGCTGGGATTGGCTCCAGCAGACCCCCGTGACCCTGTGTTCGGATTCAGCGGGTTGGAAAATGGATGGATGGATGGGTGTTTTTATTATATTTTTAATTTCCCCATTACAACAGACATAGCAGCTAGAAGGTGACTTGGTTAATAAAGGGAACAATTAGTAAAAATAAAGAACATGTTGCACTACTCCTTAACAGCTTTGTTTTCTCAAACAGACTTTGTGTAATTCAAACAGCAGAAATAAAGTTTTCCTTGTTTTTTGGGGTGTGTTAAAAGGTTTATTCTACATACTCTAGGTAGAGGTCCAGTACTGGTTAATTAAGAGTTTCATGATACAACAAGAGTTTTTACCCTAGCTCAACTTCATTTCGTCTTGTTGTTTAATATAAGTTTTTATTTTTTTGTTTTCAGTTCTGTTAATTACTGTTTTCTTGCCATTATGTCTGGAATTTACAACTTTCTACAGGGCAATATCGTCCAAGTCGTACTTCAGAGAGTGTAGTAACACAGTCTGTTCCAAATCTACTTTAAGACAACAAGAGGGTTTTCAAATAATCAACAGAAGTTAGGACACCTGTGCAAATTGTTTCCTTCAACCTGCAAGACTTAATTTACTTTAATTTCTGCAGAACATCTGTAGTTTGTAACGTATTAGTTGTTCCCTGAAGAAGGCCCATTTGTAATATTCTGAAATTTCCTTTTTTCAGTTTTTGCTAACCTAAACTTTAAATGTAAACCTCTGGAAGTTAACTTCTTACCTTTTTATCATTTATTTTAGGTCATTTATTGAAGAAAAACAGGAAAAAACCAAGGTATTCTAAAACTTTTGACCGGTAATGTGTGTGTAAACTATATATATATATATATATATATATATATATATATATATATATATATATATATATATATATTGAATTTTGTTAGTGAAACATTCTTCATTAACTACTTTTTTGGATCTTTTGGTTTTTTGAGTTTTCTTGCTCTATTGTTATGGATTTTTGATTAACAATATTTGAGTGGCCTTGTTTGTTCTGGATTGCCTTTTAAAACATATCCTTTTTACTTTCTTGGTATTTTGTAGTTATACAGTTTTCTTTTAAAATAAATCTTCCACATTTTTAAAGAGATAAGGCTTTCATGGTCACTCTCTCTTTCATTTAATTAATTTTTGGTCTTGAAGATTAGTAAGAATTGTTCGGATACCATTTTTTTGGGACTTTGAAGGATGACGCCTACTTGCAGCATGGGCAAATATTCATTTTGAACACTAGACATTAGTTTAAACTGGGGTTAGATTAAGGAGGCATCATCATACTAGGACTCTATTCCCGACTTTGTTTTGTTGTTTTGTTGCTTTTAATATTTGTTCATGGTAATGTTTCTGTTAGTTTCTTTTATTTGGTAGTTTGTTTTGTCCTTAGTATTTTATTAAACCCCTTTGTAATTGTCATTTATGTAATTTCAATTTAAATGTATTAATTTGTACAGTATGGTGTGCTTAGGTAGGCTTAAAGCCAATCTAAGAGTCCAGCATATTTTAGGAACACTCAGGTCTTAGTTTATTACTTTTGTTTGATTGGTTTGCTTTGTGTGTTGCTGATTTTTTTCTGAAATGTTGACCCTTTGCTGATATTTCTTGGATTAGGTAGTTTGGACTTCAGACATAATGCTTTGTTTTGGAAGATTATATGTAATATTTTTGAGATTTTGTTCTTGGTCTGGTTTTCTGTTCTGTTTTTGAGGTTTTATTTTTTTCTAGTTTTAGACAATTTTTAAATAATATTTTACAAGGCTTTGCTATTTGTGGGCCAGCAGTTTTATGGTTCCCCTCTCCCATCAGCATTAATAAAATTCACATCAATGTTCCTAAAGTATTTTAAAATAAGGGTTAAATAAAGAGTAATGGAACCCTTGGCATGTGTAAAGAGAGGAAAAAGGCCAAACATGTTACATTTTTATGTCAACCTTCCAAATTCTGACTTCAAACAATGTCTATGAAGTTCCATGATTTGATTCATTAATGTATTCTAAGTGAATTAATCTTTTAAGAGAATGTTGTTCTGTACACTTTCCTATAAACCACCTTAATACTGACTTAATTCATATCCTTACTATGCAACAATTTCTGTCACACTCTGTAAGAAAACTGCAGTCAGACTGACTTCCACAGCCCTACATCTTTGGTATTATGTTAATCCAAGGAAGAAACCAAGAGACAACACTGCTCCTTTAGCCTTTTTCAGTCACAGTTATCAATTCAAGTGTATCAATTCAACATTTGGCATTTACATTGTATTTGTAATATGAGTATACCACTAAAATATCTTAATTTGTTAAGTATGCTTCTTAGAGAGAGATTGTCTCAATTCAATGTTGCAAGCAATTCTAAATTTTTGTTTCATTATTATTATTATGAATCCTTGGATCATGGAACTGCACCCATGTTTTTGTATATAGCTCATTTATGTATCCATCTTCGTTCATTCTTAA
Organism: Erpetoichthys calabaricus; assembly: GCF_900747795.2. Taxonomy (NCBI): domain Eukaryota; kingdom Metazoa; phylum Chordata; class Cladistia; order Polypteriformes; family Polypteridae; genus Erpetoichthys; species Erpetoichthys calabaricus. The sequence continues at coordinate 124,086,952 of NC_041394.2, forward strand.
AAAAAGGGATGTGCTTCTCTTTGGATAGTTAAAAGGTTTTATAAAATAAGAAATATATACAAGCTCCCCAAATGCTCCCCAAATGTGCAGGGACAGATTTCTTTTCTGCTTTAATATGTAATACTATGAGATTTAGTCATATATAATTATTTAATTTGCAGAATCTGCAGCCAACGTTCAACCAAATAAAAGATGTATTAATGTTTAAAACTGCACTACAGGCAAGATAACTGGCTTGCCCAAAGTCATAGTGTGAAATGTGAAATGGTCTATGTTTCAAATGGTAATCTTAGTGTTTAAGAGTAATACTATACCATCAAGCCACACTGCTTAATTTAAATAGTTCCTACCTAAAAACTTTTAATCGCTTAATTCCATAAAATGAATCACATTAATACTCAGGAAGACAATAACATTATGAATGAATACTAAAACATTTCTTCAGTTTTGCCCCATGTGGAACACGTCTCATCTCCTAAACATTAGTGGTTGAGAGGTTATCACACCTAAAGATTCTCAGATCAAATTAAATTAAATGCCAAAAGGCTGGAACAACCAGCTTGAAACTCCCCTGATATTGCTAATAATAACAGAAACTAATTTCAAAAAGTTTAGAGTGCTATTAAATGCCAATGCAGTGTCAAAAAAAACCAAAATTTGATGATATATAGATTAACTGATGTGGAACACAAAAGCCATTGAAATCACCAAAACTAATTTACAACATTAGTAATGATTCTGAGTCCCACTTGAGGATTCCTCTAATTACATATTGGATTTCACTTAAAATGGTAAAAATCATAACTCATTTATACCACTTGTGATTATTTTGGAAAGATAATGGAACCTGCTATAGAAAACAGCAGCACTAAACGCATTATGCATTGTGGTAGTGTTCCTCTCCTTTCATTTAGCTTTTGTCCCCTCTCTATCACAAGTTGATATACATGTAGATATATTTAAGAACATAAAGAGAACCACCATTTTTCATTTTCAGTTTCATTTTCAGTTTGTGGGGAACTTGACTTTATAAAAGAAGCATTTAGCCTCAAAGTGCATGTAGCAAGAAAATAACATAAATGGCATATTAGAAAATCAAAAGTGTAATAAAAATGTTCTAAAACAGTACATAACACAAGGCTTCGTAATTAAAATGCAGAGCATACTTGAAGGGAGGAATTCTATACATTTGATTTATACCTCATCTCATCTAGTGCCTCGATGCATGCTCAATAATCCAGGTAAGGAAATTCCTCTTGACACTTAACTGCATAAGTTAAGTGCCAAGTTATACGCAGTTAAGTGCCAAGAGGATTGCTGTGAATTATACATTGGGAAAACCAAATAACCACTGGCAAAGCGGATGGCACAACACAGAAGAGCTACTTTGTCAGGCCAGGACTCCGCAGTCTATTTACACCTACAGGACAGTGGTCACTCTTTCAGTGATGAAGATGTGCACATCTTGGACAGGGAGGAACACTGGTTTGAGCGAGGAGTCAAGGAGGCCATTTACGTGAAAAAGGAACAACCATCTCTGAACCGAGGAGGGGGACTAAGGGTACATCTTTCAACATCTTACAATGTTGTGATTGCAGCAATTCCCCAACTCTCTGAGAATGTTACATGAAATGGGTATTCTAGGATAACGACTTTGCCGAAGCTTTTGTAGTCTTGTGTTTGCAACAGACATGATCCAGTGATCCCATTGGTTTAGTAATTGTTATAATTATGTTTAGTTTTTATCTTATTTTGAATACTCCTGTGTTTATTTTTATGTTTTGTCATTACATTCAGGGATTTTGTTTGATAGAAAATCAATTTATTTAATTTATTCTTACTGTTGGTTTACTTTTGAGATTTTTTTTAGGCTTTGATTTATGTTGTTAAGTAATACCAATTTATTTCTTTAAGGGTGCTACCATTTTGTTGAACCATTGCTAGAGGGCAAGGTCACATAAAGTTACATATGACATCATCAGTTTAACCATAGGAAGGTCTGCACCGTGGTCTCCAATTTGTCCAAGATTAAGGATTACTTGTTTTCTGTTTTGTGTATTGTATTTACCCCATTTTTTCAACACCCATTGCACGCCAATCTCTCCTGGAAGGGCATCTCTTTTTGATTTGCATTTCCCAGGATTTATTAAATTTTTTTCTCAACAAGGTTTTTTTGGAAGTTTTTTTCTTATCGTTTTAGAGAGTCAGTGCTGGGTGGCTGTCAATGAACAGGGCCTAGTAAAGACAATTGAAGCATTCCTTGTGTGATTTTTGGCTATTGAAGAAATACATTTCTGTTGTTGATTATGGATATTTATAAGGCATTTTGTTTAGTTGTCTCAAGTCTAGAAATTGTATCTTCATAACCTTAAGTATATGGTATTTACTTAGAACATTTCTGACCATTACTTAGAATCCTGGTGCACAGTTTTGTCTTGACAGTGTAGTTTTGACAACTTTTCCATCGCCTGATGTTTGAATCTCAATTAAAAACTTTACTGTCCCATCACATCAGTACAGTAAGTGTCTTTAATTACCTAGTGTTTTTGACCTGTCTCTTTTTTTGAATTATGAGTTTATCTTGTGCTTTTTAGAAACGTTTGCAGAAGTCTATTTGCCTTCTCAAATTATGACCTTTTTCCTGTGTTTGGGATCTTTTGTTTTGTTCATTGACTTGTTAAAATAAATCACTTTACATTTTTTCAAAGTGTCTGCTTTTCTAATCTGCATTCTTTTAGTCAGTTAGTGTGTAGTCAGCTACTCTTCAGAGTGACACTCCACACAGCATCTCACCACCATGTTGCTGCCTATATGAGTGCCAATGTTTGTGAGTAGTGCTGTGCACACTTATAGTTCTCTTAGTACAACACCCTAACATGCATCTGACGGAAAGCCTGAGCCAGAAACTCCACAAATCAGTACTGCAAGCCTTAAACAACTTTGAAAAATTTCCTTGCTTGAAAATCAAAAGAATATATTTTACAGAGAAAGATATGATATCCATTGTGTCCTGAAAAAGACAATACTGTGCTTTCTGCTGGAAAATTTTTGACACTGCCACCTCAGCACTTGCACTTACACATGCATCCTGACAATTCCTACTTCACTGAAACAAACTCTCCAATCACTTTGGTTTCCTCTAAGCATCCACCATGGCATTTCAAGAAACGTTTTCTTTCTGCCCTGCCCGGGGTTTGTTTCCTGCCTTGCACCCTGTGTTGGCTGGGATTGGCTCCAGCAGACCCCCCGTGACCCTGTAGTTAGGATATAGCAGGTTGGATAATGGATGGATGGATGGATGGATGGACGTTCTTTCTGTAGATATATTCTGAAGGAGTGTTGTATGTGCAGCAAGGTTAGACCACACTGTTTGTTCTGTCATAGAGGCTTTTCAGGCCTGACTTCAAAGTTCCTTGCTCCAAACCTGAAATTAGGGAATGCAATCAAAAGTATAATAGAATAAAATGCAAAGAGAAGAAGCTTATTTTGGTGTAGCCTCACAAAGGCTCACAACTAAGACTTCCACAAACTCATCTGGAGAGCCAAATTAATGACCAACGTTGTTTGAAAAACAAGTCTTGAAATAGTTAAGAATATTTACTTATTTGGCTCCTTTCCTTCTGTTTTAAGTTAATTTGACATTTGTGTTGATTCAAATTAATTATATGTTTATTTTTGTGCAATGTCAGTGCAGCATCTAATGAACCAGTGTCTGGTGTTTTGGTTAAAACCCAAGAAAAAGTAAAGATGAATGTTTATTTATTTATTTTGTATTTATTTAGTTGTTTATCTCCTTCTTGTTTCAATGTGTGTTTTCCCAGCTTTGCTAAGAGACTACTATTTTCCATCCTGTCTGATTGAGTCTCCCACATATTTCTTTTGTGTAGAAAGCATCCTGTACTTCATTTGTAACTTAAGTGCATCACATTGGCACAACGTGTGCTTCATAATGGTAGTAATCCATTTTTCGTTGAGTTGTGAATCTAGCTAGGTAAAGAAGGTATGTGTTCTGTACCTTATTTATTGTGCCTACTTTTAGACAACTTATCAAGTGTTACTCCCTGTTTGTCTTTTCTGCACAGGTTACTAGACCTCAAGCAATCTGAGACTGTAGTGACATGCTTATTACAATTGGCTAAAACTCTGTCCTTGTCAGCACTAAATTTCCTTCTTGTTTTCATTGCACAAATGGCTTCCACTCACCAGTTGGCAACTGTCTCATCTTCTGAGTTATTATAGGATGCCCACCTAGCTAGATTGTACCTGATTTCTTTATCCTTACTTTTTTCCTGCTGCTCTTTGTAATAAGTGACCACCACTGCTCTTTGCACTGAATTCTGTTTCTCAGCTCATTTATAATATTTTTTTTTCATGAAGGTGTTGGTTGCAAAAAATTGTGTTTTATTTTCTGATCATAGCATGGTATAATTCTAAAATACTTAGTCTTCCTCACACAAAAGAGAGCGCCAAGAAATTATCAGGTGCACCCTTGTCCAAACATGTATCTAAGAAAAGAGAATTATCTGGAAGGAGCTGTAACAACATACCAGTGAACTTGTACATTAGTCTACTTCCTCCACAGTTCCAACTCAGAAGGAGTTATGTGACCCCCAGCTAATTCCACCTACCTCTCTGCCCTGTGCCACTGCTACTCCACTGTCTTTTAACAAAAGGAATTAAGCTGGACTGAAGAACTGCTCGAATGGAATAAAATTAGACTTTGCACACCCACCCTTCGCTACATCTGCATTAAATGGGGATTTTCCAATTCAGGACCCCAACCCTTTTCAGTTTTTCACATATCTTTTTCTTACAAAATATACATTCTGCATGTATATTGTTTCTTCCAAATGGACTGTCACAGGATTAACCGAAAGGTAGAGCTTTCATGAAGAGAACATTTTATTCATAATTTTAACAAAAAAGACATTTTATGAAACTGGGCAATTCTACAGGGTGGTCCAGATCTAATTATGCAATTATTACTTTGCATTGCATTAAAAGTTGCATAGTTATATCTGGACCACCCTATACAAAAGCTATGCTTCTTCTTGGAGTATATGTATCACAATTTCATCCTGTCTCATGATGGTTTTCACTAACTCACTAACTTTTCTGAATGTTAACAGATTACAAACTAGTACTTCAACAGTAGCAAAAACATATTGCAGATCTATATGGAAAAAATATAATTACAGTATAAATTCCACTAACTGTGTTTATCTCACTTCCTCAGTATAACATCATGCTTGACCCTCCCTTCTTCTTTTCCTGTTTTTATTTGTGTCCATCCTCTGTACAGAAATTTCTAGAATGAACATCTATCAGTATTCTGCTAAGATACTGTATGTGGACAGATCTTCTGAAAAAATATAAATGGAAGCAGATAAAGAATTGCTTTAAAGAAGCAGTCTGACAAAATTACTGCTTCACTGCAGTAACGATAATTGATATTAAGCATCCAGCTTTCATGTCGCTTATCCAAAGAGAAGAGTTAAGTGATCAAAAATGCTTACTGTAACATGACCAAGTAAAATAAATATATTTTTACATGATGATGCAGTACCATGTGGCTCTGAATTGGATTAAGTGGGTTTGAGAATAATATGTTATGATGATTAAATTTTGTCTACCATTTAGACATGGAACGGAAACCTTGTAATAAGAAATATGTCCTTCCATTTCTGTGATCAGAATATAAAACCAACATTGTACAAATACAAAGTAGTTACCCTACTTGAAATACATTTAGTTAGTTAATATCTTTGCTGTTTACTTGAACTTTCTCAGTTGCCTTTGTTTGTCACTGTGTTTCCACATGACTTGCAATAGTGATTTCTGTATGCTTTCAAAGTCATTCATCATTTGCTGTTGAGATGGCCATTTGGTCCTTACCAGCCTAACGGTGTCATCATTCCTAACCAATGACCCATTATAACCTTCATAGTTTGCAGGCCTGCACCAGGTAAGCTCAATAAATCTTCATCAATACACTAATTAGACAAGTGACAGTTTAATTAGCAAACCTGTCCATGACAGTGCTGTGTAATACACTGCCACAGCACGGAGGGCAAAAAAGAGATGTCAAGTATCATTAAAATCATTGGTTGCAGTGTACTAAAACCAAAGTAATATTTCTTCTTCGGCATTTAATGAGACAATGAAAAAGCTTTCAGTAAAATTCTTTTGGGTGTCAATTCAGCTTCTACTGGCATCTGTATATCCTTTCTGTAATCAATTCATTAATGTACACCAAAAATAGTTATTGTAATTTGCTATTTTCCCTTTATGCACAATTCAACCATTACATCTTTTACCATTCTTTTAAACTGCTCATTCCGAACCAGCTTGTTCTATTACAGACTAGCAAGCTCACTGGGCATGTCCTAGCAGCATTGAACAAAATTTGGTAGAGAAGTCACCTATACAAATTAAGACTTATAGGGTAACTAAAATGGAATTATATTAAGCGAGCAAACACACATTGTTCTTTATTGAGGACTACGCTAGAACAGGAAAAGTTCAAATGGTAAGAGTGAAATTAGGAACAAGTAATCTATATCAAAGGTGAAGAAGCTGCATTGAGAGTACTTTATAAAGTTTATATGAAATCCAAATTTGCACATTGTTTATACCAATACTTGTAGACCAAACATCATTTGACATACTGTTTGCTGTGACAAAGGACAGTTATTTTTGCTATTTAAAAATATTTGTATAAGTGAGGCATTTTAATCATGGTTCTTTACCTGGTTTGTATGTTGAAAAAATGTAACCCTTAAACATCTTTTATAAAGAATGAACTTTTCACAGGATTGCCTGAAGTTACGCATGTTACAAATTGTCCATTGTGTTATGTGGCACCTGAAAATATAGATGAACAGGAAGGCAGAATACATGAGGTTTACTGATCAAGATTCAGATTATTAGTCTGCAGAGAGAGCTATTGAAAAGAGTAGACAAATTTACATATCTAGGATCACTGGTAGCTCGAAATGGAAAACAAGAGGCAGAAATAACCCATAGAGTGCAGAGTTGATGGAACATTTGGAAGAAGGTATCAGGAGTATTGTGTGATCAAAAAATTAAGACAAAGGTTAAAGGTAAGGTTTTTAAGACAGTGGTTACACCAGCAATTATGCATGGAGCTGAGACATGGGCAATAAAGGGAGTTCAGGAGAAGCTAGATGAGGGAGAAATGAGAAAATTGAAATGAATGTGTGGAGTTACATAAAAGGACAAAATAAGAAATGAGACAATCAGAGGTACATCAAAAGTGGGAGAGATATATAAGAAAGTACAGGAAAGTAGGTTGAAGTGGTATGGATATGTGATGAGGAGAGAAAATGAATATGTCGACAAAAGTAATGGGAATGGAAGTACAGGGGAGGAGAAAGCAAGGGAGGCCAAAGTGGAGGTGGAAGGATAAAGTGAAAGAAGATCTGAAGGAAAATGGCTTGACTGGCAAGGAGTTGCAGCACCAAGCTGTTTGGAGAAGGTCAATCAAGCACATCAACTTCACATAGAAGTGGGAAATGATAAAAAGGAAAAAGAAGAAGGCAAAACGATTTATTGTCTAATGACAGTTCCATACCAAGAAAAATATTTTAAACACAACACTATAATTATTAATTAAGGATAAGGACTATACTATCTCATGAAGTTTGAAGATTAAAAAGTAACACGTAAAACAAATTGCATTCCACTTGAGGTCTTAACTTCAGATCGATTTGGCCCAATGGTTCCAGGACAATGTCCCAATGAAGTATAAGCAGTTTTTAAAAAGTAACTTATCAAATATATTATACACATTTATCAAATTATGTACTGTTGCTGATGAACATCAAATTTTACATAACACATTCATTCCAGGGGTAGCATGTTGGTATAGCAATTAGTGCAGTAGCCTCACAGCTCAAGAGATCAGGTGTCATTTCCATGTCACTGTCTGGTATTTTGTAGTTATTCCCTGTGTTTCTTCCCAGCTCTTCCGGTTGGCTCATTTCTCAAAGACATGCAGGTTGGATTAACTGTTGACTTTAAATTGACGTGGTTGTGAGTGTGGGTGTGTGTGGAAGTGTGACTAAGTGTGCACTATGATGGACTGGCATTGTTTTTTGGGTTAGTTTATGCCTTTTGTCTGATGCTAACAATTTATGCTGCGGCTCCCACAACCTTTAAGCTGATTTAATCAATGAATGGATTAATTCATTGCATAAGTGACTATAGCCAAATCAGTGGCAACTGCTCTAAGACTACAAGGGAAACTCCGCTTCCTCTACTATGTCAGAAAATAAATGCTCATATATGCACTGTCGTATTTATATTGGTTTTAACAAAAGTGCGCTAGAACGCGTTCAACTTCATGACTAGCTCGTTCAGAATCAGGTGTTTATTGTAGATTGTTTGACGCGATTTTCTTGTCATATATTTCCATGCAGCACAGCGCGTTAAACCCTCCTGAAGCTCAGCTTCACTGGAGCTCTATGGGCAAGCACAGAGGAGCTTTTTTCACTGCAGATAAGCTGGACGGTAATTGGATAAATGCACCAAAATCGTTACTTCCAGGGAAGCTCTGGGTGGGCCAGGATGCTGGGCTGCTGCATGATGATTGGAGGAGCTTTAAAGGGCAGAACCCCTTTTTTGATTGACAGCATGTCTTAAGTATACATCAGCACTACAGAGATTCGAGTTCAGTCCCATGCGGATTTGCAGGTGAAGTCGTACGACAAACTGCTGCACTCTGTATTGTTTGATGGTGATATAAACCATTTTTGTTTGTACAAATCATTCTTTAAATAATAAAAAAAAAAATTTATAGCGTTCTTGACTTTGCTCCTTGTTTCAGCATTGTAAAGTTAGTTCGTTCATATAATTAAAGTAGCTCGTGGAAGGGGAAACTAGCCAGCTAGCAAGCTGTGCATAATGGCAGACGCAGACGGTGCTAATATTGTTGACCTGCTTTTGGCAAAACCATTTAGTAGTCTTCCTTACGAGGAGAGACTCAGAATTAAATGGCACAGCAGATCAACGCCCAAGATTGATCTGGTGCAAAAATCAGGAAAAAATAACAGGTCTTTTCAGCTCTCCTGGTTGGCCATGCCTCTTGACGAAACCTTCTCAGGGAATGGGATGTGTTTGGTCAAACGTGGGTTTTGGGGATCTGGGTAACTTTGACAGGGCATACAAAAGGCATGAAAAGTGCAAAGAACATGTGAGTTCATGTACAAGGTTAAGTTGTCTGGGCAGGGTCAGGGTTGAACATGCAATCAATGAAGGTCTTCGCATTCAGGTGGCAAAACATAATGAAACAGTAAAAAAAAAACAGGGCCTTCCTAAACCGTCTAATTGATGTGACTTCCTTGCTTGGCCGTCAGGAGCTGGCATTCAGGGGGCATGATGAGAGTAGTAAATCAGCAGATAAGGGGAATTTACAGAAACATTAGCTAAATATGACTCTGTCTTGGCCACACAATTTCAGTCATCAGCTGTGTTTTCTGGTATGTCCCACTCAATCCAAAATGACTTGATCTCTGCTCTCGCAGCCACTGTTTCTGATCATATAAAAGGTGAAATTCAGACTGCTCCTTTTTTTGCATGGCAGGTGGATGAAGCAACTGACATATCTTGCCATGCCCAACTGTCTGTTATTGTTAGATATGTGGATAGTGCAGGTAAAATTCAAGAGTGCTTCATTGGATTTTTGGATGTGTCAGGGGGTCGAGATGCTCAGTCTGTGTTTGAAGTTTTAAATGAGAACATGCAGGGCTACAGTTTTAGAGAAAAACTTGTGGCACAAACCTACGATGGGGCTGCTGTCTTTGCTTCATCTCTCAATGGCCTACAGGCCGAAGTTAAAGTAATAGCCCCTAGTGCAGTGTTTGTGCATTGCTATGCACACAGACTGAACCTGGTGTTGTCCCAGGGTGCTAAATGCTTGCCTGAGTCAAGAATATTTTTTGCATCTCTCTCTGGGTTCACCACATTTTTTTCAAAGTCCACAAAAAGGATGTCTTTTCTTGAGTCTGCAGGGTCTTCAAGATTGCCCAGAAACACTCGATGGAATTTCACATCACGGGTAGTGAGCACTGTGGCAAACAATTATGATGGCCTCCTGCAGACTTTTGACAAGATTACCCAGGATGAGAGCATGGATGATGACAAATTAGATGCTGCCAAAGGCTTCATAATGAAACTGGAGGATTTTGAGTTTGTGTTCATGTTGTACACATATGAACAAATATTCTCTGAGACAGATGTTGTCTTTGATATTGTCCAGCAAAGGGCTATGGATGTTCTTTACTGCAAAAAAAGAATTGGGTCTCTCCTTGCTTTTGTCAAGGAGAAGAGGTCAGAGGACGCTTATCAAGCAGTTTATGCAAAAGCAGCAAATCTCACATCAGACCCTCGAGATGAACCTATTAGAAAGCGCCGTCTGTCATAATTACAGGATCCCCAGGACTGCTACAGAAATTTGTACATGGCCATCCTAGACAATCTCATGGAGCAGATTTCTCAGCGTTTTTCAAATTTGGAAAGCATGAGCTTCTTAGAATTAGTCAATCCAGGGAAATTTGATGAAATGAGACAAGTGTTTCCAGAGGAGGCATTTGAAAGTGTGCTGAAAAGTTATGGCCATTTCTTTGACTCAGGGAGACTGAAATCTGAACTTCAAGTACTATATTCAGATCATGACTTACAGGGGAGCAGGGGTAAGCTGTGTGATTTCTTGGTGTTTTTTAAAGACATGGAGTTGGATAGTGCAATGCCTCAGCTATACAAGCTGTTGTCGTTAGTGGCAACAATTGGCGTTACATCAGCAGGTGTAGAGAGGAGCTTCTCCTGTTTAAAACGGGTCAAGTCATACACCCGCAACACGATGAGCCAAGATCGTTTGAGCAACCTTGATCTCCTGGCCATTGAGAGGAAACTGGTTAAGTCCCTGGAAAAGACGGCCAATTGGTACAACAGGGTCAGAGACCATTTTCTGCAAAAGGAACGGAGGGCAGAATTTACGTACAAATAACATAATGAATTTTATGAATGAGGCCTAATATGAGCTTCCCCTGTTTCAAAAGCTAGCAGCCGCCACTGAGCCAAATGTAAGACTTTTTCACAAATTAGAAGGAAAATAAAGTGTTGCAACTTTATTTGTGTTCCTAAATCATACTTAAGTTAATAATTAAGGTGCATACCATATTCAACACACTATTTTTTGATTGAAGTAAAGAATTACATAAAATATTATTTGAAAAATACTAAGAAATGGTAAATTGTTAATTATTGCAAATTGCTTATTTATATGATATAAATATTTACAAGAGCTGTGGCAATTAGGAAAAAAATTACCAGTGATTACAGTAATGGTTTATTGTTCTAGTGTTTCCTAGAAACTGCTTAATGATTTGTTTACCTGCTGATACCAACAGAAAAAAATTTCCAAGTGAACAAAACTGAAGTGAATAAAATGGAGAGGAGTGCTTGTACAGTTTAATATGTAAAAGATTGTTCTGAAGTTGTGATAATTTGGAAAATAGAACTAATTAAAGTGTGATGAGAGAGAAATATAGGAGTAATTGTGAACATAAAAAGAATAAAGAAAATGAATAGTGATAAGAAGAGGGGGAATATTTTCTTTTAAACAGTTCCTTAAACAATAAATATGTTCCTTACTAATGGTAACAGAATAAGTGCGGTCACACTTGTTAAAAAATAGAACAGGCCCCATTCAAAACTACATAGATTGTTGTTTTCTTTTCACTTATGTGCCATAATTTATTTAACATTTCTGTGTGAAAAAAAACATTTTACTAACTTCTTTGTGAAATCTACTTTTTATCCAACTTTAATGTTTGCTTTTGTTCCTGTTGAAGAAGGGCTTTAAGATTTGTATCCATTTTAACATTAATAATTTTAAACATTTTTGTCATCTTATTTTACTAAAAAGAAAAACAATCAACTCCTTCAGTCTTTCTTCATAGCTCAGCCTCCTAATTCTGTGGTATATCAAATAGTTATTCTCTGGAATTTCTGTAATGGTCCTTCTTGGAACTTGGAGACCAAACCTGCACAACTGTTGATTTGCATTCCTTACAGCCTGTTATGTTTTTCTAACATCCTATTATTCCCTCAATGCCATTGAGGACAGTGATGAGTCTTTTGGGTTTCCTGGATCTATCTGGTAAATGATCATTTCTAGGTACATGTGCTTATAAAGATTTTGTTAAGAATACTTCTGCAAGGTTATTCTATCTGTTACACTCATCCTTATTTCCCACATATACAGCCACATCTATGGTATCTGCAAAATCTAATTTAGCATCACTAGTTCTGGCAAAGTTCTTTGAATAATACTTTAGTTTAGGTACTACAAAAGCAGTATGACCAGACAGTTGCACTGAAGTGTGAGCTAAGTTTTTGTATGCAGCAACCTCAAATAAATTTAAGATAAATTGAGATAGATTTTTAAGGGTGGAAATGTTTCAAGATATGTGGGGCATGGTTTAAAAGGTGTTTCACATACAGTGCAGGACAGGTTTATTACCAAATTTAGAAGAAGTAGGCAATTTAACTGCATTACATTGTGGTATGGCGGGTCTATGGCTGGGAAATCAGAGGTCAATTTTTAATAAATAATCGCTCCCCAAGAAGGTGCAAGCTCCAATCGGGTGCAGGTGTGTTGGAGTGCGTTTCTGTCTGGGGTTAATTGAAACAGAATACTCTGAATGCATATTTTTCTGAAGTTTACATGAAAAAATGGATACTCTCTTAAGAATGACAGGGACTTCTAAGGAGAGGTTCTTTTTGAATTAAATAAGCTGAATTCTAACAAATCACCAGGGGCCTCATGTATAAAATATGCGTACGCACAAAAATGTGAGGATACAGTGTTGCAACGCTAGCTAGTTCAGGGATTGTTCCTGCCTCGCGCTGTATTCTTGCTGGGGCTAGTGTAACACTGGAAGAATAGATGGATAGAATAATTAAACATGTACTATGAAGATATTTCAATGTTCCTTAAAAATTTTGAAGAATCTGCATTCTAAGCTTACAGATGGATTAACATCTACTACAGAGCTGATTGTGTGGTGATTGGTTACTTGGAGAAAGAAAAGGAAGGACAGGAATTGGGGTTAGTACATTTGAAAGAGACGGTACTGCTGCAATAAATTATTTCATCGAAGGTCACGCATGGCGCAGCAAGCATCTTGCGTGAGGCAGTCTCTGGACAGGGCGCCAGCTCGTCACTATCACTGCGCCACTGTGTTCCCATGTTTAATAAAATTCTTTAACTCCTATCATCATGAAAATGATATCAAGTATACATGTCAGTATTTTAATTATTCAGAGAGCTGTAATATCAGGAATGTAATGGATTCTGTGTCCAGTCGGAGGAAGAGAAAGCCCGTTTAAGAAGCACATAGTGATTCACACACATAGAGCACATAGAAGAACACATACAAAACAAAGCATTCAACGTGCTACTATAGTTACGATGGTATTTGCAAAACTAGTAAATTAAATGATTTAAAGATGAAGTTTATGATGTTCTACTTTAATGACAAAATAAACCACGTGATTAAAGTGGAAATTTTGAGATTAAAGTACCCTAATATAGTTTTTTATGACATTCAGACGGTGGGCTATGACTCACCTTTTCACGGTGACTTTGATATCTGACAACTTCTTTTTTATTTGGGGCGTTGTGCGACTTTGTGAACTTGAGCTTTTGAGTTTCTCTGACACTCTATGTCACTCGATCATATTCCTTTTCTTGTTTATACCACTGTTTAAACCAACAAATAGTATGTTTTTCCTTGCCTCTACTTGGTATTCGCTGAAATTCTTCTATTTCACCCCATGCTTTTGCCATTGCCTTTTCACAGAACACTAAGCTTAAGGGCTATTTATATTGATATGCATATTCAAAGAGGCGTAATTCTGGGAGGAGACGGAGCGGGACAGCAGGCGCGTGCATGTGCGTTACTTTTCACACTGACCGGAATTTATGGAGCGGAAGAATGTGGAAGTTGGTGTACGCACAGATTTATGCATTTGGATTTTTTTGTGCATATGCACATTCCTGCTTTTGTCATTACACCATGTTTTAGTGTGAGTTCTATGCACGGCATTATGCATGAGGCCCCAGGACCAGATAACATATATCCTAGAGTGTTTAAGGAGGTTAGTGAATACATATATACATCACTGATGCTTATTTTATGAAAATCTTAGCATACTAAGGAAATTCCGAAGGATTGAAATCTAACAAACATTATCTCCTATAAAATTGGTGGTTGGACTAATCTGATTAACTATAGCCCCATAAGCTTAACATTAATAATAGCATAGAATCAGATGGAGAAGGTCATGTTTTACTGGAATTCTAACAGGAAGTAACAAAAACATATGATAAGAGAAATACAGTACATACTGTGGCCTGTAGTGTGTGTCTCACAACCCCAAACACCAATCCAGGAGTCCAAAATGACAAAATAAAATAAAGACTTTAAATAAAATTTAAAAGGTAATACAGGAAAACATAGCAAACTTCCAAAGCAGCAAATAATAAACGCTTCTTCTCCCTGGGCCTAACTAAACAATAGTAACCGCTGGCTACTCTCTTAACACATTTCCCTTGCTCAGCCTTTCACAACTTGGGTCTTTTTCCTCTGTTTGTCCAGCTGCCTCCCAACTCTATGCTCTCTGAGCAAAGGAAGCAATGCCCTTTTATCCTGTGCAACCAGCCAGCCTTCTGTGTACCATGTTGTAAGCACATCCGCGATTCCTGGTGACATCGATCTCAGGTGTCATATGGGTAGGACTACCCCGAGCAGCACCAGAGATTCCTGCATATTAGCCCACTAAATAGGTGTACCAGAAAGGACCAAATTAGTTTTCTTCCCCAGTATGCCTGTAAGGCCACAACACATCACCCCTTAGTGGTCTAGGGAACCTCAAACCTTGTAATTTGGTTTATATTATGACAATTGTGGTCTTGAAAGACATTTTGCTGTTATGGTAGCATTCACTGTTGAGTGAAAACTTGCTGCTACCAAGATCAACATCACAATATATAATTCATCTTCGTTTTCATCAGGTTTTTGATAAGGTGAAAGGCTGCTGATCAAACAAAAAGTGGAAATTCAGAGAACTGCGTGTTAGTGGGTACAAAATTGGCTTAGACAATGGGAACGAAGGGTTATGATGAAGAGAACATAAATGATCTGGAGAACAATATAAACAAAAGGCTGTTCAAGGTTGCAGATGATATCAAACTAGGAGAATGAGAGAGAATGTAGATTTAGCTAAATTGTTACAGATAGACTTGGACAGCATACAGCCTTGAGCAAATACATGGTAGATCAAATTTAAAGTTAGTAAACATCAAGTATTTGAAAGTACCTCTTAAGAGAAGGGTCTAGGAGTCAAAGTGGATGTGTCACTATATCAAGACAGCATATAGAAACAATCAAAACTGCTAATGGAATGTTACATTATATATCACGATGTGTGGAGTACAAGTCAAAGGAGGTTATGCATAAGTTAGATAACACACAAGTAAGGCCTCACCTAGTGCACTGTGAACAGTTTTGGTCTGCATATTATGCAAAAGATGTAGCAGCAGTACAGGGAGTCCAGAGGATAGTGACTAGGCCTAGTACAGAGATGGCGAACATTTTGGGTTCAGCGTGTCAAAAATTCTGAAAATGACTGAAAATGCCTAACTTGATTCTGCTTTTCTGTCACCCCTGCTAAAGAAAAGAGAAAACAGTTCTTTACATATTCATTTATTTAAAAAATACAGCGCAATCATTTGTGGTGCTATGTATTATAAAAGTAAACGGCTTATAATATTGCACTAAAAAGTTAACCTACTTTTAATAGTAATTTTGAATTGAACTGAAAAACTATGGAACACATTGCTTTTGATTTGACATCAATTAATGACTTTTTTGTTGCTGATCTTTAATAGATAGGTCTGAAATTGAAGGTAGGTACATTGTGCACTTCAAGCCCAAGCATGCACCACTAACTTCATCTGTCTGTTGGTTTCATTTGTACGTTTTAATGTTATTTAATGCTGAGAATAAGGTCTCGTGGCTGCCAAGACGATGATATGGATGATGAGAATCCATTTTAAACTCTGGGTTGTGCAGGGTCTTATATTTCTAATATTTTTATTTGTTCAGTTTCTTTGGTAACTCGGGTGTTGGTGAACGCTGGCATGTATCCCTAAACATCGTGGCTTGTCACCTTTGACATGTGTGTCATAGGTTTGCTTTCACTGGCCTAGAACATACTGAGAGGTATGAGTTATGAGGAGTTGTTGAAGAAATGGAACTTTTCCAGTTTAAGAAAATGGAGATTAAGAACAGACAACATCAAAGTCAAGTCAAGTCATGCCATTTATTTATATAGCACATTTAAAAACAACTGGAGTTGACCCAAAGTGTTATAAAATTGTGATGGGAATTAGTACAGTACATCCCAGCTTTGACTTTAAAATAATATTTCAGCAAGAATATTGGGATATGGTTAGAAACTTGTTAAGGGCAGATTTTGCTCAAATATTTGAAATATTTTCTTTACATAAAAGAATACAAAGCCATGGAATAAATTACCTAGTAGTGTAATAGAGAATGGGACTTAGGAACATTCAAATCTTGACTCAGAATTGTTTTGTAGAATATATGTGAACAGGACTGACCACATAGCCTGTGCTACTACCAGATCTTCAGTGTGCAATTTGAGTTTCACAGGATGTATAGTATGCATATTCATTTCATGTTATTGTGGCTTATCCTTTTTCATGTCACAGCTGTTTGATTTACTCAATATATTTTCCTAAGTAGCAGCCAGTTGCGAATCTTTGATATTATTTTACCTTTAAATCTACATGACTATATTTTGTTATAGGATGACAATTTTAGAGGGCATCACAATGATCTGATAATAATCAAGACAGACCAGGCACAAGCATCCTATTTTTTGACGGAATTTGTGTGACAAAAATAGGTGCTTGAAGTTGCATATTTAACTAGTCATTAAGAAGAAGAAGATGAAGACATTGCATTTATATAGTGCTTAAACCTGGGACATTTATTATTAGTGAGGAAAGCTAATGTTTATGTTAGGGAAGTCTGCACACATATAGGAAAATTCCAGTATGGCCTCACCAAAATGTTCATGACAAAATTGTCACTGTACCAGAGGTCATTCTGCTCTTGATTCAGAGAAGCCAGTTGAGATATATCAGACATGGCCTAAAGAAAGACTATGGACATGCTGATACTATACATCTCAACAAATATAGGAAACACCTGGGAAGAAACCAGGAATAGCTCAAAAGTGTTGCTGAGGACAGGAAAACTAGGTCTGTTATAGTTGTGACCCACTCTGGAAAAACCATATAGAATATTAGAAAAGAGGTAAATGGAAAAATACTTCAGGGATTGCCTATTCAGGCAATGAACAGTTAAATCACTAAATGCATAACACTTTATTGAAAATAGTGAAATTTAACAAGAATTGTCTCCACTGTTATGCTGTATTTCCTTTGAAGTTTAATCGACTCAACAATGTGAAAGAAACAGACAATCAAGGCATAATATGAGCATTTACGTTCTGCCATGCAGTACCAGAGAATATTTACAAGTGATAAAAATAAACTACAGCGATAAGATAAATTGTGAAAATTTGCTGAAACTGCTTTAGCATTCAGGTTCATTAATTTTATCCACCTACTGCAAAGAATTTTAAGAAAGTGTAATGAGTAACTTGTTCTTTTTGAGTAATTTGTCAAAGATAATTTGCATATATTAGTACAGATGCAATGTTTAATGTGTTTTAATGGGATGTATTATTTTTTAGTTGACAATGTTAAATACAGAGGTATTATTATTTAGTTGTTTATTTTTAAGTGAAATGTCCCTTTTCATTTGGACACCTTCACAAACCAATATTCTAATGTTCACTTTTCCATTATAGGGTAACAGGGAGTAAGTAGTATATTCCAGACACATTAGATGTAACAGAAACAATCATATTTCATTATTTGGGATATACAGTATACACACAAGGATCCTTACACTCACTCATAGCAATGTACTATCATGAGATAACCTAAAAGCATCTGACCATAGCATCATTATTAAAACATGACGTCTCTATAACACTTTGGAGGTATAGAAATATAGTTTTACTAGTGTGAACCTAGACAAAATGTTTCACCACAACAATCTATTTAGTGTCACAATACCTGTGGCTGCGTTTCGCCCAACAATGTCACAAGAAGGCAGCTCAAAATGCAATAAAAGAAAGAATTTGGTGCTGGTTGTGTCAGTTAGTAACTCACTCAACAGAGGGAATAAAATTAAAAATGGACATGCAACAAATATTGAAAAGGCAAATAAAAAGCAAAAAATATTTTATTTGATATTGTATGTTTTCTTTCAGTTTTGTGGTAACCATTTACTTGAGGAACTATGCAAGTCTTTCTTTGAACAAAACCTTAAAGAGAGCACATAAGGTTGCCTATACAAGTAGGGACAGACACATCAATATGGTCAATATTTTACACTTGACTTAATCACTGTGACATCACATTAGTGAGAATTTTGGCACTTATTGGAAATTACCAGTCACCGCCTCCACTACCAGTTAAAAGTGCGGACACTCCCAGAAGTGTTGATGTTTTTGATAGAAATTGATTCCTTTTTTGTGAAGTTACCATTAAATTGGTTTAAACCAAGACGTTACCAGTATTTTAAATGGCTATTACTGCTTGAAATTACAAGTTTATAATTTATTATTCAAATATGCCTGTGAAGTCCCATTTTCACCAAGCACCCATTCCATACTATATACCACCTAAAGCAACAAAAAAGGGAACAACATTTTCATATTTAAATTTTGAAGAAAATCCTTCGACCAGCACCCACGCAAAACCCATCTCTTCCCAGAACTAGTTAAGAAATTGAATACCAAATGCAGCCTTAATCTTTTAAGTTTATTCCCTTTGACTGTAGTTACTGTATAATCTTAGATTGATGAAGACAGCCAAGACCCGAGATCCTGAATAAAAGCTCAGATTAGGCATCTGACTTCTTTTTATAAAAAATTTAAAAAAAATTTTGCAGTTGCTTTTCTCTATGATAATCCAACTTTATTTTTTCAAATCCCACCACTTAGAACAAGCTGAAATTATGTTGTTTTTCCCTTTTCTTTTTAGAAGATGTGCTTGTTTTTACTGACCTCACACCAGTACAACTATGGTGATTCCCAAAAATTTGTAAAGTTTAAAGTGTTCCCCACCTGAAAAATAAAACCTTACAATTCAAGATAATAATGCCAAAACAAATTCTCTCCAATGCTATATCAAGAAATAATTTGAAAGAAAGATTCAGTACAACAGAAAACGTAGACATCAACACTAGAATCCCTGAAGCCTACGAAAAACTTTGTAATCCCGAGCCACCTTAAATTCCTTTGCATCTCTCCATTAGCCTCTTTTGTTTTGTAAATGTGTCAATCAGCACAAGTAGCAAGCAGCCTGCTATCCCATCCCTCCAACCGCTGCAGCTTAAGTCTGTTTATCTGCATGTGAGGTGCCTGGAATTGTATAGGATAAATAATATATCGTTATTTGGAACACACGCATTTTATGTGTGTTCCGTGTCTACAACAATCTGGGTAAATGTGGGATGACAGGAAATGCCTCGCAGTTAGGAGACCTGGATTCACTTCCCGGGTCCTCCCTTAATGGAGCTTGCATGTTCTCCCCGTGTCTGTGTGGTTTTCCTCAGGGTACTCCGGTTTCTTCCCACAGTCCAAAGAAATCAAGGTTAGGGGCATTGGTGATTCTAAATTGTCCCAAGTGTGTGCTTGGTGTGTGTGTGTCCTGCGGTGGGCTGGCGCCCTGCCCGGGATTTATTCCCTGCCTTGTGCCCTGTGTTGGCTGGGATTGGCTCCGGCAGACCCCCGTGACCCTGTAGTTAGGATATACCGGGTTGGATAATGGATGGATTGATAGTTGTAATGACGCAACTTTGACATGAAGTGTATAATGTGTGAAGACTGAAGTCCAGATATCAAATGAACACTTTCACAAAAGGTACAAGTATAACAAAACAAGTCGCTTTTATTCAAGAATATAACCAAAGAAAAAAGAAAATTGGGTTTGGGCACGACAATGACAGCAGTAAAAACTGTTGACTCATAATCAAGAGGTTGCCGGTTTGATTCCAGGCACTTCTTGGATTTACTGTTTTGAGTAGTAGTAAGCTGCTGTTATTGTTACTATTATAGAATAAAAACATACATTTCATTTGAGTCTGAAATAAGCCGGCATAAATTTATGGTACTTTTTTTTTTTTTGCTGTTTTCAAAAAAGACGTGGTATAACAGAGGTGAACTCAGATGAGGATGAGGGTTCTACATCAAAGAAAGAGAATAGTACCCTCCCCGCAAGAAATGTCCACATTTTTTTATATTTTATTTAAAATCTAAAACTTTACTTAGATTTATTTTTATTTAAGATTTTATTTATAGTTATGGTATTATCATATGTGATTTGTAATATAATATTATCAATTGTGAAAAAATGACTCACTTCATTTGCAAAGTAGTCCTATATCCACATTTCTGAGAAAACTAATCGAATGCTAATTTTTTCAAGCATTTTGGCATTTATCAGCATATGTTATGCGTCAAGTAAGGACATGTTTTATGTAAACTTCAGCCGCTGAGAAAGTATACAATAACTATATCTTTACTTATTATTTATTTTCTTTAAAATATTCGAGAGTAACACAGTACAGTTATACCCTAATAACATGGTCATAGTAAAACATATGTTCAAACCAAAAAAGAACAGTGAAATAAGGAAAGTTAATCTTTGCAGCATTTGTGATTTTTAAAAGCAACAATAGACTGCGCCTTCTTTGAGGTTTAATCTTATTAATACTGAAAGAAACTTCTTAAGATTTGTTAGAAAATTTAACACAGTATACCACGATTATGCCAACCTGTGATATGATGTTGTGTTGAAAACATCATGGGGCAAACTGACATCCAATCAGTTTCTAGGAGAAACAGTAATGAACTTTGTTAGCAAACAGACAAGCATTGTATGCTGTCATTATTGTTTTCCATTTGATTTTAAAATAAATAGTCTATTATGAATTGAAACAAAGCAAATATTAAATGCATCAGAAGTGAGTGCACTTCTTAATATACATTTGAACATTTTGCTAGTATTTCAATTCATTTACTGAATGATGATTTTTATCAATATTTTTTTCTTTCAAAGTATTATTTTCATAATACAACAACAATTTGTAAGACATGTTGGCACAACAGTTCAAATCCCTGCCAGGCCCTTTTTATTTTTTTTTAAATTTCATTTAGTTCCATTTATCCGAAGAATGAATTGTGGCATGCTGAGTGTTTAAGGGTTGCTCATTAAAAGAATTTTCAGTAAATACATGAGGTGAAAGTTCAACATTTGTTCCTAGAAAAATTAAACAAGTTGTTAATTTCTCTTATTTTTAGTGTAGTCATGTGCATCTTATGAAAACAAAAATAATTAACAGTTCCTTTAGTGCTGTTTCTGTTACTAGGAAGTTCAAACACATAATTATCAAGTCCAATATAAGAAAAGCCTTAGCTGATCTGTACTAATTGGTAAATTAAGTCTAATTTTCAGTTTGTTTTTTTTCTGTCCAAGCTTATAGAATATGTGGTTTCTGGCAAATTACTATGCTGATGCAGGCTAAAGTGGTATCTAAGAAAGTTGAATCTTTTCTTCCTTATAAAAATGTGAGATAGATTTCACTTTTGTTATTTACTGGCATTTTTCTGTGATTGTGCGTGTTACCAGTGCCATACCAAAAAGGCATCACCGCAATAGCTACATTTCTATTCACATGGTGAAATACATTGTACGTGTGTCTGTTTATGTTAGCACACATGTTTGCAAGTGATTTTGCAGCAGCCATAAATCTCATAAAAAAGGCAAAAGTATTCTGTTAAGATGTTTCTGTTCTTTGCAAAATTACAAGACACCAATTCAAAAATGTTTTATAGGTAATTTCATTGTGTTTTGCAGTTTTATGCAAATGTAGATTAGAGCAAATCAAACTGTAAAGCATAAAAAAATCATTTTCTGAGCATATTTTTCTTAATTGTGTGCCCTGATTAGGTTTGTGTCTGTGTGTGGTTTGTTTGTTTTTTTTTTTAATTTTTAGGTTAAAAATGAAGGCACTTAACCTTACGACTGGAAAGATTTTCAGGGTATAGAAAAGTAAAGCAAACCTTTGCAGGCTCATCTCATTTAGCTCCATTTTCAGGCTAGTGCTGTGTTCTCTCAGGGACTTTACCATATGCTATTCTAAGTTTTGTTCAGTCAAAGCATAACCTTTCCGCACAGATTTAATGTCAAAGGGGAAAACCTATAAAAGAAACGGCTTACAATCAGACAGCAAAGAGGACACTACATTATCAAGCTTTTGGCACTCTGCATAATTGCTGAATTTCAGAAATGCATAAAGCAATAAGGAAACACTTAGGGATAAAATTCTATTAATTTAAAAATGAGACAGCTGGATATTAGTGGTTAAATATTCAACCTTGTATGGTATGGTGGTACAGCTCCATGCCATTGGTTTAGAATACAAGCTCAACCACTGTCTATGTGGGTTTTGTCCATTTACCTCAGTTTCCACACCACAGAAGTGTTGATTTAATTGAATGATAACATGTTTTAAAGAAATGCTTACTGGTGTATTGTGTTGGAGTGTTATTCAATATTGATACAGTATAATAGTTCAATATTGTCATCAAGATTAACCATTGATAACCTTAGGATACATTTTTTCTGTTCTGTTTTTTGCATTTTTTCACACAATATATAGATATAGCAATTTCTTGAGCAGTTCTAATGTTTACTAGACACTCTGTTAGAATATAGATGCGATGCCATTTATTAGTATATTCATGCCAAAATTCACTCCAGTAGATGATGTACCATCTTTAGAAATTCTTATACCATGCATTTGGATTCAGTTTTACAACAACATAAAAAAATCAAAATAAATCTAGACATGACATACAGATTTCTTGAAATAGAAAGCAAATAAGCAAGAGACCTTAAGTTAAATGACTTATTACACTCCTCATTTATTAAGCTCCTCAGGATGCTTTGTTTGTTCCATTTCTGGGTACTCAACATTTTTCTTCTCTTGATCTACAGCAAAAATCAGTAGTTGTCCTTAAAACAAAAAAAAAAATAAGTTATGAAAAGCGTTACTCTAACAAGCTAGGATGAACTGTATTTGAACTTTTGAGTTTTACACACAGATGTTACAAAATAGGGCAATCCTGTGCCTTAATTCCAGTATATTATATTTCCTTTCTATTTTATCTCAATGTACTCACATTATAATCTTAGAAGAGAACAACCAGACAGTGTATAACTCAAATTTTAGAGTTTTCCCAAGGGAACTGGAAATACCACAGATAAACAGTTTTGAAAAGATAAAGTGCTTTACTATACTATACTATATACTCTAATGATCAAAATTTTAAGCAATAGTGTCCATTACTAGCGTAGTTAGTCAATTATCTGTATGTAACATTACAAGGTCTGGAATGCCTTTTGGTGTTTTTGGCATGAAGAATGGACCTCCTAAATGTTAGAGAATGAATCCATTCTATCAGAGAGAGACCATCCACCTGGATGTCAAAGACACAATCCATGCATTAGCCTGCATGCTGAAAATGCACTATTCTAAAATAATTTCTTCCTTTTTCTAATAGTGCATAGAAAATAAACATAAACACTCATTCAACAATGTAGTTTAAAGACATATGATAATGTTTAATTTTGTTTACTATATTGCCATTAAAAACAGTTCAGCCTTTTCAATAAGTCACATTGACGAAGGTACATTTGTGGACAATTAAGATCTGACTATTTATTCTCTTACTAATATGGCAAGTTGTATTGATTTGTATTATACTACATTTTTTTTCCAGCACTGTGCTGTATGTGGTGCTCCTAATTTTTTTTAGGATTTTACATATTGTCAAATTTCTTTTTGGCCTTTTCTAGTTAGAACCTCATGTAGCTTATGAATGACAGCTAGGGAGATGAAGAATTTAAAAAAGTCTGAAAGTGTGTCACATTCACCAGAAAGGAAGCAGTAGCGAGGTGCCCAAGACATGTGTCAGAGATGGCACTTGAAAAACAAGAAGTTTAACCCTGCAAGTATCACTTCTTCTGGTTAGGCATCCCCAAAATGGACTATAAAAAACAGAAAAGAAGAAAAGAGGAATTAGCACTAGAATAATCAGAGCCTACGAAAAACCTTAATTCCGTTCGCACCTCTCCCTCAGCGTCCTTTGTCCTGTAAATGTGCCGATTAAGACAAGCAGCAAGCAGCCGGCTATTCCATCCCCCACCGCCACAGACCATGCACAAACTTCTTCCAGCTCATGCCTTGTTTGATTATCTGGGAGTGAAAGTTTTAGAGTGGAAATAATAGATTGTTATTTGGACAAATGCATTTCATGTGTGTTCCGTTTCTACAATAATCTGTGTAAACACATTGTTTAAACAGAAACATTTGTCATATTTTAGTAGTAAATGACAAAATGTTGGCATAAACTATATAATATGTGAAGCCTGAAGTCCAAAGATCAAATACACACTTTCACAAAAGATTCAAGGATGATACAACAGCTTCTGTGGTGTAGCGGTAAGGTTTGCTGAATTGTAATCAAGAGTTCCCCGTTCGATCCTGTCTGCCTCCTGTATTTGCCGTTTTCAGTAGTGAGCTGCTCTTATTGTTAATATTATACAGTACACACATACAGTACATTTGGTTTGCATCTGTAACAGATGGTGTACATTTATAGGACTTGTGAAAGTTACTGTTTTTTTTTTCACTTTTATTCTCTCAGTAACGATCGTGATACATACTTCCGCCCTAGGGATCTGACGCTGTTAGTTTTTATTTGAAACTGGGAGTAACTGTAGATGTGAGTGGTGTTTTGATACAATGGAACTGGACATTCTCTGATCTGGAGGGATTAAAGCTGACACACAAACGCTGGTGAATCTGCCTTCTTCGTATCCCACCGTCACTTGATTTTTTTTTATTCAGTTTTATTGAATGTTCCTGCTCATGCTGAATTAGTATGCACCTTATGGTCTATGATGTCAAAAAAAACCCAAAAAAACAGAGACATAAGTATATATGATATTTGGAATTATTCATTTTATGATCTGTATAGTACATTTCTGAAAACTTTGTGGCATGGATGCAATATTATTCATATTCATTTGCATAACACCGCATGTTTTTTTCCCCGATCCTGCCAGTCCCCACGTTACTGTTTCTTTTGTACTCCAAGACATGCAGAGGCAACAATAGTATCAAAGAGGTCAGTTCAGTGCTTTATGCAGTTATCACATTCAAATGTTAACAGTTCACACACAAGGACCGTCCTTCCCACATTTACAACGTGTGTACCTGTTGCAATGCGCACACTTCTCTCTATGCTTTGGTTCCTATTACATTGAAAGGGCACCTGACACTGGCTCAGTTTACTTTCATGGGGAAAGCGGCTGTCTTGGAACAGAAGCTTGTTGATGTTGCATCCTCCTTTTCTTTTTCCATCGCCTTTTCTAGTAAGATGCGATGACGAAGTTTGTCTGCAAAGTGAGCCATGAACATTCTTCTTTTCTCAGTGGCCTCAGTGCATGCCTTGCACAGTACATGTGCGTTGATCTCTGCCAGGTGAAATGTGTTATAACACAAGCAACTGGCCACCTGCATGTTTCTGTACATGGACACCTTGGTGAAGAAGGCATGGCAACATTTATACCACCTTAGACATGTCAGGGATATATCAGGCGGCCCTCCTGCATATTAAAAAACTTCTTTACCTCCAACATCAAAAGTATTCTGACATGAAGTATCATCACCTGACTTGGGCACAGCATGCAACAGAACTGCAAGGCTCTGCAGAGAGTTGTATGGTCAGCAGAATGTATCACAGGGTGTGCACTCATTAACCTCCAGGGTATTTACACCAAGCAATGTCAAACCAAGGCAAGGAAAATTATCAATGATACCAATCACACCAACAATAGCCTCTTTTCTGTGCTGCGGTCAGGTAAACAGTACTAATAATAATGATAATAATTATAATTCTTTGCATTTATATAGCGCTTTTCTCACTACTCAAAGTGCTCACTACTGCCTAAAGTACAGTTCAGAGAGACTAACAAGAAGCTTTTTTCCCACAGACCATCTGCATGTTAAATAATGAAAGTGTTTGAAAAATACATGACACTCTATTGTTAACTCTCTCACATTAAGTTATTTAAATTAAGTCATCTAGGTAGTTATTAATATTATTCATTCATTATTATTACTATTTTTATTATTAATTACATCTTTAAAATTCTGTAAATGATTGTCGAATGTGTAAAGTTATGTATTGTTTTTTGTATTCATCTTAAGGCACAATCTTGAGGAACTAAGCATTTCACTGCATATTGTACCACCTGTATTAATTTTATGTGACATATAAAATTTAATATGTTTTGATGTAATACTTTACATTTTCTTACATGGAATTTCATCTGCTACAAATCTGCCCAAGCCTGTATGCTGTCCAAGACCCTCTTCTCACAGTTTAGCTGGTTCTACATTATTCTTGTTCAGATTGTTTCTGTACATTGAAAAGAACAGCGGCCTGAACACTGATGCTTGACGGCTTCCAATCCTTAGGAATTTATTCCATGTGGAGAGAATGTTTAAAAATAAATGTTAATTGTTTATATATGCACTCCGTTCATTTATGCACTTACTTCTAAAATATGGAAATAATCTCTCACTGTGTCATCATTTGTCTTTTTCTTTAACTGCATTTTAACTTTCCTAATATCTTTTTTAATTATTGCCCTAATGCTAGCATGAATCCTATGATTAACATTTGAATAATTTGCCTTGTATACTTTTTGCAACAGTTTTTATTTTTACTTTGCTATATCATTTTCTGCTCCTTGTTTATCCACCATCGAATTCTCGTTAATCTCTTACTGTTTTTAGAATTCTGTATGAAGTTGTTCTGTGTTGTATGTAAAACACATTTAAACATGTTCCAGTACTCCTCAACTGACTTCACACTTAAAAGATTATCACAGTTCATGTTTTCTTTAGACTTTGCCCCATCTGATCAAACACCTTTTGAATATGTCCTCTGCCAAAAACCTATTAAATATACTGCATTATACTATGGTCACTAAATGCTAATGGTTCGTTCAAATCAGCCCCCTGAATTTGGTTTGGATTATTACATAATACAAAATCTAGACAGGCCCCCTGTCACTAAGGCTTTAATATACTGTGTTAAAAAACATCTAAAAACTCCTGTTCTTATGTCCACTATTTTTAGGGCTAGCCCAATTATTATTTGGGTAATTACTTCTCCAATGACTATAAAATTCTCTTCTAAACTTTTTTTTTTAACTCTTTTAGGGAGGATGTGACTAAAGTTAATATCCAGGAGCAGAGGGCAATAAAAGCTGTAAACATTGATGAAACTCACAGTTACATTATAGGTAGACCCTCTTTGCTGAGAGGACTGTTACTCATTGACTTGACATCAGATCCATGTGTGTGCATGAGTAGTGTAGAGTAAACAGTGTCTAGAAAGGCATCAACATCAGGCGAGAGAGCAAAGCGAATGCGCAAGGCAAAATACTCCATGCGTATTTTTTTATTTATTTTTTGCATATTATTGCTGAATCTGATTCTGACTCATCGAACTCCGATTTTGATGCAAGTGATCCGGAAATCAAAAAGAAAATCAGGTACCTGCATCAGCTGAACTTGCAGCACCTATGGTAACGTTCGCCTGGGAGGACTACACAGACATCGATACGTGGGAGGCAAGCTGGCTGCTGGACTTCATCAAACGACCCGGCGTCTCAGGGGGCACACTACTGATTACCAGCCCCTAAGCTACTTCAAGCTGTTTTTTATTTTTTTCCCAGAAAATGTATTTCATCTTATAAGTGATGAGGCAAACAGTTATGTAATAAGTATGTGGATTTACATACTGTAGAGGCTCATCTCTTATATATATTTCTCTTCTGGTTCGTCCTGTTTCCACTTCAAAACTGGTTCCGCCCACACGCAGCCGACACAGCATTTCTCGATTCCTATTCGTCGTCTTCCATGTCATGCACTATACTGGCCTGCTGAGCGTAATACATCCAACAAGTACTCAAGGTGCTACCACAACGGTAAAGTGGCTTGTGAACACATTCGGGAATACAACTCTTCTCTAGTGTTTGCTTCCATGGGTGCACAGATAACTCAACCTCCTGGCCACGGACCATACTGTTTTAAAATAATATAATTTATCACCAAATCTCTCCACTATACACTAACACTTCTACCTCTCCAGGATATGGACAGTTGTATGTTTTTGACACAGCGCAAGCTACTGAAGTACGCTTACAAAATAAAGCAAATTCTGCATGCAGCGAAAATGTACTTCTCCAGCTAGATTCCATGCTCAGAACCATCAACCCCTTCGCTAAATCATACAAACACATGCATGAAATCACACAGTCCAATCCAACAGCATCTGTACGAATGGTTTTCAAGGAAACCCCTAGGCAGGATTTACGACAATACAATGCCCCGACATGTCACACCGATGTTGCAGCGATTTTCGTCGGAGAAGATGGCGAAACGCCTGCCAAAAGGGACAATTGCATCTATCCCATAGGCAACTTTCCACGCTAAATATGAATTGCGATCCACTTTCATTCCCTTACGGAGACATTGGCTGGCACAAAGATTTACAACATGTTCCCGATAAAAGAACTGCCAAGCAAATAAGGCTTACTCAATGCCAATTTTACGCGTACAGATTAGCAATGAGGAATACATTTAGTATTTTGCACTCCAGTGGCAAACTATTCCAACAGTACATCGTAGATGCGTATGTTAAAACAGAGGGCACGTCTCAACTATCTCAGATTACATCAACAAGATCTGCGCGCTGAACTATCGGACGCACTGCAAGCAAACGCTGAAAATAACAACGTTCGTGTAGGCAAAATGATCATATTACCGTCCACATTTCCAGGAAGTCCAAGATACATGCAACAAAACTATCAGGATGCCATGGCCATAGTACGTAAATTCGGAAAGCCTGATTTATTTATCACTTTCACATGTGATCCTGCTTGGCTGGAAATTCTATATGCACACTGCGTCTTTCAAGAAGTATTTATTCCTTCTTGATTTCTGAATTCCTTTCTCACCGTTTTCCGTTCCTATTCTTACACCGCCGTATGCTACAGCGGGCGTCGGCTAGTAGAACATAAAACCTTTGTCATAAGTAAGTATTTTAAGTTGCTTTATGTGTGAACCCTTTTCTCTGTGTGCTTTTTAGAAAACTGAGTTTTCTGGAATAATATTCAGCCCTGGTACAAAAGGAAAAAAACTAGCCCTAAAAGAGTTAAAATATCATTAAAACATGCACATTGAAATCTAACTCCATTTCACGACATGTCATTTTCCTGATATGGTGAGTATAAAGATAAGCAGTTTTAATGTAGTACTCATTTTAGTTTGCCTTTTTACCTAAGCACTAGAAAATTTACTTTATGTGATGTTATACAACTGGCATGTCCTACATTCACCACTCACCTAAGTCGTGATAATTGTCTGTTTATTTACCTTTGCTTATAAGTAACAATTACTTTTACCTCTTCTGTCTCTTTCAGCATGTTACAGTTTAATTGCAGTGAACACCAACTGCATTTCTTAATACTAACTTAAAAAGATGTTCTAAACTATGTATCAGTAATGAGATTCATTATAATTAATTTGTTGGTTTATGTATCGATAGAAATTGGTTTGTTCATTTACATACTGTTATTAACAACATGATGAAACTCCAATATTAAAAAAATGCTGCTTTGCTTACTGTATATATTATCTTGTACCACATTTCACGTTTTCAGTGATTTGGAAAGAAACACTCAATGGAATGATAATCTGCTTCATCATGAAAATACTGTATGGCAGACAGGTCTAAAAAGCAGAAAATAGGTTTTTATAAAATACAAGGAAATAACTATTAAGTGTGCTGCACCAAAGATGCCACTGGAAATGTATGTGGTATTGATACCTTAATGGTTGGCAATAGATTATCTGCTTTTTTTCTTCTTCTATTTTTGAAATACCTGTAGCTACACTGGAAATAGGACTAGCTTTAAACAACTCCACTGTCACAGCCTTCTGTTATAAGCTTAATCAAATGAATAACAGGTTCAATTTAAATTTCTCCCATCTGACTTATATCTTATTAAAACACATTACCTTAAGCTATCCCAGGCTCCCTGAGCTCATTCTTCAAAGATATGTGTTTTAGATGTGTATTTTCCTAACTTACCTATTTTACACAAAGAGATTTGGAGTTAGCAGCACGGCATTTAATATAAACTACAGATATCAGGAAAAATTCACATTGTGCAACTCATTAGGGACATGCATGAAAGTGCTGTGGGGAATTTTGAGTTTTTCTTATTTAATTAATTATCAGCTTCACTTTTGGCAAAGACAATAACTGACATGACTCTCGGTAAGGCTTCTATGATATGCCTTTCTTTACTTTTCTTTTTGGAGGTGAGTGTTAGCCATTAAGTCTCAGATAAAGGTAACTACATCACCCTTTTATAATCAACAGAATAATTCAATTTATCGATAAACCCAAGGATTATAAAAATGTGATAATTTTGTATATCTAGATCCAGAACAAAAGTCATAGAAAGGCCTGACTTTTAATGCTGATTAAGATGTTCCAAGCTTTTTTCTTTTTTACAAAAAAAGACAAAAGGAGTTTACCTTTTTCCTTATTTTACAAGTTTATTTAATGTCTAAGAGTCAGAGCTAGAAGTTGGGTTCTTTGACTGAGTCTATTGCTTTTGCTTGATACCACAGACAAAGGGCAGTTTAGTAACTTGACTAATTTTTCTGTTTACAAATTTACCTGACATTCTCATTGCATATTTTTGTTTCATAGAAATAGAAAAATGAAACATGTTTAGAGTATTTACTTACTAAATACATAGTATTACAGTTTATCTCAATACAGTTCTGTGCATCCATTTAGTCAGATTTACTCTGATCCCCTCAGAACCAGACTGCAGCAAACAACTCAGATGGGCATAGTGGAGTACACAAAAGGTCTTATCGGTTTATACTTAAAAAATGCGTGAACTGTTTACTTTGTGCACTATTTCTTTATAAGCTGAATGAGTTGATAATACTGTATATACCTAATATTTATTTAGCTTTTGTAAAAACAAGACAGAAACTGTTAATGAGTGTTGCGGTACTCTTAAGCAAACCCTGTATAACTGAAAGAATACAAAATTTGGAAATAAAAATGCATGTAAAATGCAAAACAAGTCTTTTCAGATGCAAGTCTCATGTGGACTGCCCAAGATGGTGGTTCTTCCGGTTATGTGGCAAATGGGCAGGAAGAAGCAGGTGCAAGTGGGTGGACACATGAAGTGACGTTGGGGAAGGAGAGCTGTCAGTCTTCCTGTCTGCAGGAGTAAGAAAAGAGAGGATATTATCACACAGCGACAACCCATAGATTAGTGGAGAACATCTATCAACAAAGCCCTTAAACTGTCTTTCATATTGCAGATGTACTTTGCTAAAGTTCCCTCCTTTGGACAAAGCTTACCTGCACTTCAGTTGTGGAATATTCTTGGCATTGGGTTACATCTTGTAGGCATATGTGGAATGACATATGCACAACTTGGGATTTAAGTGTTTTTAAAAAAATAAGCAACCTTATCCCATTTACTGTCAACTTATGGGGTCAGCGGTTAGTGACGGATAAGTTCATCTCAGGATAATGATTTCACATTTATTTTAATTTGGTCTTTAAGTGAATATGCCAAAGAAACATGTTTTGGCCTTTTTTGGTTTAATATATTTTTTTTTCTTAAACTGTCGATCTCTGCTACTTTTGATTGTTAACAAGTGTTCGATATGACTCTGTTATGCTGTAAATGTGGCCATGTGCATAGGCACATGTGTGACAGAGGTAGTTTTCTCCTCTAAAATGCTTTGTGAGCCATTAAGATTGTTAGCTCATTAGATTTTGATAAAAGCCCAGATTCCATAATTTTGACATTTTTCACGCTCTGTTTATTTGTAGTTTCATCGCCTTGCTTTTTGAACTATTTTGTGCATGAGCTTTGTGTTTTGCATATCATTTTGGCTCTTTAGCATTTGCTTCTGTTTATTAAAATCTTGGCTGTAGTCATTTTTGACAGACATACACATTTGGCCACATATGGTGAGGTGTTTGAAGCAAGTCTTTGCCGGCTCGGCCATAAACCCTTCAGTTTTACCTTCTAGTTCAGGTGAGTGAATATGGAGTGTTAGAAGTTTTTAGCAGTATGCACTATTTTTGATTTTGTCTCTCTGTCCACCTAGGTGACTCAGCAACATGTGTAATGTCTCCAGTGTTTTGTTTTTTATCTTTGTGTAGCTGAATTATGACATCTTTATCAGAGGCAGATATATATTGTGATATTAAGCATGTTCCATTCATTCACTTACCACACATTACATAGCTTTATAGGATCATTGTTGTCATACATACGGAGTGCAGTGAAATACTTATTTGCATGTACTGATCATATGCAAAACACAACCCGTCTCCGCCTCCATGGCTAGCAAATGTAATAACCTTATCTGAAACGTCTGACTTCCTTACCTAAAAAATCTCAGTAGATAATTATATTATTGTTGCTTCAGAAAACTATTTTTGAATCCTGGGTTCATTATTTTATCTGTGGAATCTGCAAGTTCTCTAATTATCATCAGCACTTTTTTCCTGAGTACTCCATTTCTCCTTGTCTTCCCATCTAGGGCTGCACACATTTTAAACTTTGCTAGCTTTACCTGATTGGAAAAGTGTGGTTAAACCCAGTTCATGATATAACTGACAACAAACTATAAGACCAAATTAATAGTAACTTAAGTTTATCAGTGTGGATTTGCCACAGTGTTCCATAATTTAGCAATCACAATTCTCCATATTCATACAGATTAAGTAGGGTTAAAACCAAAGTAGAATTTGACTAGTTTAATAGTGCCACAACTATTACCATAAAAGATTATTTAGTGGTGTAAATACCACAAGAAGAGGCTTGTGAGTATTGACAGTTAGTTGAGAGTCTTTTACATTTTGGTTATTGAACTGCTGCAACAAATGGAAATTCAAAGGTGTTCAATTGAGATAAGTCTTTTAAAAAAATTTAGTGCTTTTCAGTAAGCAGCAGGTATTTTAAATATATATGAAGCAACAATAGTATGCAAGTGTTTATCATTTTTTAGGGAAATTTGTGAAGTTTGTTTTTTGAATGTAATTCTCAATTGTAGCCACTTTACATTTCCTGACTTACAATGTACTGTATTTAAGTTTAATGAAAGCTACAGTGAACTAGGATAATGATTATGCTTGAATAATCATAGCTATTATACACTAACATCATGATTATTAAATATAAACTCTTCATTCTAAACGTTAACATATTACTCAACCTTGTGCCCTGTGCTTTTATATGAATACATATTAATCATAAAGAAAATGCAAACCTATTTAATATATTTCAACATATGGTTTTCCACCTACTCTGGAGATCCCTAGATGGAACAGCCACATTCAGATGTTAAAAAACTCACAATCCTCCATCTGGGCTATGCATTTAGAGTGTGTGCTGGTGGATGAGAGGGCTTTGAGTTGCAGAACAGAAACTTCTCAGTACTTTCTGCTTACATATTTGTAACAACTATTCAGAGTATTCTGCCTTTGTTAAAATGAGACATGATGGGATTACCTGGTGGTTTGTCATTTGCTATTAATTACTTACCTTATTTAAATCCAAACAGTGAAATTTTACTGCACTTCTCAGCTAGTAGTAAGGCTCCATAACAAGCCTCAAACAAACGTGTTAGGGAAATACTCTGTAAATAAATAGTTGAGAATCACTGTTAACAATGAATTCAAGATGGACGTCCTTTATTACATCTATGGATCAAAGGATGATGGAGCCAGCTATATGCACTGCTCAGTGCAGCACGGCAAAACTGACTAATCAAAGCATCATCTTAAAAAAGTTAGGATTATTTGCATAACACAGTCAAGAATCATTTCAGTCTACACCAATCAAAATACAAGTAATTGGAACAATCATAACACGCCTATTTCTTAGTATTATCTAAAGGTCCCAAAACAGATTAAAAGTCATTTAATAGAATAGGATTTCCTATATATAAATTATTATAAAAAAGTATTATCTTTATCTCATCACTCCCTTGGGTGTAAATATTACATAATATCTTAATTAAAGAGGGAGTGTATGTTTTGGCTTTCGGGTATGGAAAATATGTGAAAAATAATTTATGAATTTGGAGAATTAAGGTACTTTTTTTAATTAAATACATTTTAAAGTCCATAAATTACAAATTAGCAAATCACTTGTGATATTAGCTTAGTTAGGCATAGAAAACTCACATTTTGATTCTTTTGGAAATGATTCTAATCAACAGAATCATATGGTAGGAACTAAAATGTTTCAGAGGTAAAAATAAAATACAAAATAAGTTAAAAAGTATATTAGTTACAGTACTTTGAGCACATGAGCAGCACTTTCACCTGTCAGTTTTTCTGCCATCACATTTTCCTTATCAACACTATATAAGTACAAAAGTTTCCATTTTGTAGAGCCTGATGCATCACACTGATGCATACTTTGTGCTTATCTGGGCATACTTATCTTTTAACTGCTCTGCACCATATTATTACTTAAAAAGTGAGATTGTGAAAACAGCCATCTTTACACTCATTATTTAACATTACTGAATGTTTGCATTCAGACCATCCTTCTTTCTCTTGCGCATGCTTTTTAAATCTTAAATGGAATCTATCAGCAGATAGGCTCAAGCATATAGTAATTCTCTGCTGTTTGTTGCTTTTCATTTATCTGTAAAAAATAACCCAAACAGAATTTTGCAAGGTGTATGGAGTATTTGCAAAGAGGTGAACATGGCAAGGTTTGATTTTAAGTTACATAATTAAATCAGGAGTCCTAAAAGTCTAATGGGAGTACACAGGAGCGCCTGGAGTTGCTAAGGATGTAATGGTGGCTTCTGCCACATTACCAGGTGAGGACGCAATTCTGTCTGTGACCCTAGAAGGGGACACACCCTAGTTGCTGCATGTGACACCAGGAGGGGCTGCCTTCAAGTTCAAGGTCAAGGACTTCACAGACATTAAAAGTGAGCATACAAAATAAAAGCTCACTTCTTAGCTTACATTTTCTAAACTTGTCATCCCTGTGGACAGCTGCCCAGTTGTCTGTTATTCAGTGGGGATCACCAGGGGCCTCACGCATAACACAGTGCGTAGAATTCACACTAAAACATGGCGTAAGGACAAAAGCGGAAATGTGCGTACGCACAAAAAAATCCAGATGCATAAATCTGTGCACTCGCCAACTTCCATGTTCTTCTGCTCCATAAATTCCAGTCACCGTAAAAAGTAATGTACGTGCACGCACCTGCTGTCCCACCCCGTCTCCTCCCAGAATTATGCCTCTGTGAATATGCAAATCAATATAAATATCCCTTCAGCTCCACATTCTGTGAAAAGGCAATGGCAAAAGCATGGGGGGAAATAGAAGAATTTCAGCGAATACCAAGTGGAGGCAAGGAAAAACATACTATTTGTTGGTTTAAGCAGTGGTATAAACAACAAAAGGAAGTTGATCGAGTGACACAGAGTGTCAGAGAAATGTGAAAGCTGAAGTTCACAAAGTCGCACAGTGCCCGAAATAAAAAAGAAGTTGTCAGATATCAAAGTCACTGTGAAAATGCGAGTCGTAGCCCACTGACTGAATGTCATATGAAAACTTATTAGGGTACAGAGAAAAGAAAAAAAAATAGGAACAGAGTGAGAAAAAAGCTCGAAATGTCAATTTTAATCTCGAAATTTCCACTTTAATCACATAGTTTATTTTGCAATTAAAGTAGAACATCATAAACATCATCTTTAAATCGTTTAATTTACTAGTTTTTCAAATACCATCGTAACTAAAGTAGCACGTTAAATGCTTTGTTTTCTCTGTGTTCTATGTGCTCTATGTGTGTGAATCACTATGTGCTTCTTAAACGGCCTTTCTCTTCCTCCGATAGGACACAGAATCCATTGCATTTATTATATTACAGCTCTCTGAATAATTAAAATACTGAGATGTATACTTGATATCATTTTCATAATGATAGGAATTAAAGCATGTTAATAAACAAGGGAACATGGTGGCGCAGTGATAGTGACGAGCTGGTACCCTGTCAAGAGACTGCCTCATGCAACATGCTTGCTGCCCCATGCATGACCTTCAATGAAATAATTTATTGCTGCAGTACTGTCTCTTTCAAATGTACTAATCCCAATTCCTGTCCTTCCTTTTCTTTCTCCATGTAGCCAATTGCCACACAATTAGCTCTTAATAGATGTTAAGCCAACTGTAAGCTTATAATGCCGATTCTTCAAAACTTTTAAGGAACATTGAAATATCTTCATAGTACATGTTTAATTATTCTATCCATCTATCCTTCCAGTGTCGCTCCAGCCCCAGCAAGAATACAGTGCGAGGCAGGAACAATCCCTGAACTAGCTACTGCTGCGACACCGTGCTCTCACATGTTTAATTATTAACATCATTTAAATAATCTATATTGGTAACATTTTATCTGTATAATATAATAAACATATTTTGCTGCATTTCATCTTAAAAATGATATTGTCATCATATGTAAATACACGCTTTATAAAGTGGCTCAGGTTGTGCAATATTATAACTGTATCGCAAGTTTACAGTGATGTAATTAGATATTGTATAATGTTACCGTTTACCCCCCCAGTGGAATTGAAGAGTCATATAGTGTTGGGGAGGAACGATCTCCTCAGTCTGTCAGTGGAGCAGGACAGTGACAGCAGCCTGTCACTGAAGCTGCTCCTCTGTTTGGAGATGATCCTCTGTTCAGTGGATGCAGTGGATTCTCCATGATTGACAGGAGCCTGCTCATCGCCTGTCGCTCCGCCACAGATGTCAAACTGTCCAGCTCTGTGCCTACAATACAGTCTGCCTTCCTCACCAGTTTGTCCAGGCGTGAAGCGTCCCTCTTCTTTATGCTGCCTCTCCAGCACACCACCGCATAGAAGAGTACACTTGCCACAACCGTTTGATAGATCTGCAGCATCTTATTGCAGATGTTGAAAGATGCCAGCCTTCTAAGGAAGTATAGTCGGCTCTGTCCTCTCTTGCATAGAGCATCAGTATTGGCGGTCTAGTCCAGTTTATCATCCAGCTGCACTCCCAGGTATTTATAGGTCTGTACCCTATGCACACAGTCACCTCTGATAATCACAATGTCCATGAGGGGCCTGGGCCTCCTAAAATCCACCACCAGCTCTTTGGTTTTGCTGGTGTTCAGTTGTAGGAAGATTGAGTCACACCATTTAACAAAGTCCTTGATTAGGTTCCTATACTTCTCCTCCTGCCCACTCCTGATGGAGCTCACGCTAGCAGTGTAGTCAGCGAACTTTTGAACGTGGCAGGACTCCGAGTTGTATTGGAAGTCCAATGTATATATTGGCTGAACAGGACCAGAGAAAGCACAGTCCCCTGTGGTGGTCCTGTGCTGCTGACCACAATGTCACACCTGCAGTTCCCGAGATGCATATACTGAGGTCTGTCTGTACGACAGTTCACGATCCATGCCACCAGGTATGAATCTACTCCCATCTCTGTCAGCTTGTCCCTAAGGAGCAGAGGTTGGATGGTGTTGAAAGCGCTAGAGAAGTCCAGAAACATAATTCTTACTGCACCACTGCCTCTGTCCCAGTGGGAGAGGGATCGGTGTAGCATGTAGATGATGGCATCCTCCACTCCCACCGTTCTCCTGGTATGCGAACTGCAGAGGGTTGAGGGCATGGAGGACCTGTGGTCTCAGGTGGTGAAGCAGCAGCCGCTCCATGGTCTTCATCACATGTGACATCAGGGCGACAGGCCTGAAGTCATTCAGCCCACTAGGATGTGATACCTTTGGGACTGGGGTGATGCAAGATGTTTTCCAAAGTCTCTGGACTCTCCCCTGTTCCAGTCTTAGGTTGAAGATGTGCTGTAGAGGACTCCCCATCTCCAACACACAG
Source organism: Erpetoichthys calabaricus (assembly GCF_900747795.2). Lineage (NCBI taxonomy): Eukaryota > Metazoa > Chordata > Cladistia > Polypteriformes > Polypteridae > Erpetoichthys > Erpetoichthys calabaricus. The sequence goes on from NC_041394.2 coordinate 124,125,292, forward strand.
GCCTTCAACAGTTGTGGCGATACTCTATCTGGACCCACTGCTTTGCTGGCACGAAGTCTCCTCAGCTCTCTGCTTACCTGGGCTGCTGTAATTGTGGGTGGGGGAAAACTCTCTCCTATGCTGGTATCAGCAGAACTATGGGTGGAGGATGCAGTACTCTAAGGTGAGGGTGAGAGTGGTTTAGGGTGGTCAAACCTGCTAAAAAAGTTATTCAACAGGTTTGCTTTCTCCCTGTCTCTCTCAATGGAGGCACCCCACTTTGAGCTGCAGCCAGTGATGATCTTCATCCCATCCCACACTTCCTTCATGCTGTTATTCTGCAACTTTTGCTCCAGTTTTCTCCTGTACTACTCCTTTGCCACCCTGAGCTGGACTCGGAGCTCCTTCTGCACCCGCAAGAACTCATGCTGATCACCGCCTTTAAAAGTCCTTTTCTTCTGGTTCAAAAGGCCCTTGATGTCACTTGTAAACCATGGCTTCTTGTTAGCATAGCAGGGTACTGTTCTTACTGGAACTACAATGACCATACAGAAGTTGATGTAGTCAGTAGTGCAGTCAACAACCTCCTCAATGTTCTCACTATTTGGCCCCTGCAGTATATCCCAGTCCGTAGTTCCAAAGCAGTCTCTCAGAGACTGCTCGGGGACCACTTCCTGAATGAGCGTGTGGTTGTAGGTAGCTCCCTCACTCCTGGTTTGTAGTGAGGCTGAAGCAGAACCAGGAATTGTACTAATAAGTACAAACAGTCCTACAAGGAGTTCTTGGGATGAAACAGTTTCTGAACCGTGATGTCCCTACAGGAAATGCTCAGAAGCGTTTGTCGCATGAGAGCAGTTCAATGGACAGCATGACTGAGGCAGCGTGTGCTTGATGCTGTGTACCGATAATCTGATCAGCTGCTGTAGAGCTGTGATTCCACACTCAGATACAGTGATATAAATACTCTGAGTGGTGCAGTGAGACTAATTTGGAAAAAGATGACCCTCTGTGGCAACCCCTAACGGGAGCTGCTGAAATAAGAAAAAGAAGAAGAAGAAGGTGCAGTGAGAGTAACAACGCTAAAGCAGCTATGGTATTTGGAATTGTTTGGACATTCCGTGGACCATTATATTGTTACAGGTTAATTACAATCAGATGCGTTGTCCCAGCTGCACTGAATAAGCGCAGGCGCTCTAACATCACCCCTCCCCCGATCTTACTTAGAGAGTCAGGGACAACACACATGTTGATCTTTTTTTCTTTCAGTACACGTGGCTTCCCTGTTTATTTCTATATCTAGTGACTTCTCTGCCTGTCTGTCTCTCTATTACGCAGTGCTCTGTCTGTCTGTGTGTTATGGATCTTAAAAATAAGTTATAAGGACAGTTGTTCCTGTTAATTGCAGTCTCAATTGTTAAAAAAATATTTGAAAAGGAGCCTCCCACATGAAAATATAACGATCTCAGTAACTGACAGTGCATACCAATGTGTAAATTTTATGTCCGTTTGAGGTTTAAAAGAAAAGAAAAAAAAAGCAACACTTCATCCCCAGCGGGGAATCGAACTCAGTTCTGTGAGGCAAGGAAAAGTTGCACTGCGCCAAGAGGCAAATCTTAACACGCTACACCACTGAAGCTGTTGAATTGCTCTTGAAGCTTTTGTCAGAGTGTTTATTTGATCTTTGGAACTCGGGCTTTATATATTCTATAGTTTATGCCTACTACATTTTGTAACATTTATTACTAAAATATGAAAAAGTTTCTGTTTTAACAATGTGTTTACACAGATTACTTTAGAATAATGATCTCTTATTTCCACTGTAAAACTCCACTTCACTCCCACATAATCAATCAAGGCGTGAGCTGGGAAAACTCCGCTCACGTTCTAAGTCGGTGGGGGATGGAATAGCCGGCTGCTGGCAGCTTGTCTTTTATCAGCACATTTAGAGGACAAAGGATGCTGGCGGAGAGGTGTGAACGGATTTAAGAAGCGATTTAAGGTGGGCCATGATATACGAGTTTTTTCGTAGGCTCTGGTAATTCTAGTGTTAAACTAATAAACAATATGCAGTTAATTTCAGTGTATTTATAAAGCCGCTTCAGGGATGTGCATCTAAAAAAGAAAGGGATACCACACTTGAACAAAAGCACTGCTTTGACGCTGGGTGCCGCCAGTTTGCAAAACCGAGCTGAGAACTTGCGTATGCCAGGGTTTGAGCTAGCGTGAAAATGTGCGTGGCTTTACACCAAGTTTAGGTTTTATACAGCGCGATTTGAGCGTGGAAATGGGACTATGCAACATTTTTGTGCATACGCACCGTTTATACATGAGGCCCCAAGAGCGCTTCTTGACTGCCCTGCCTGGACCACCGGGAGGTGGTGGTCAGTCTCCTACCCTACTGCAACCACCAGGAGATGGTCTGCTAGTTTCATTTGCTTCACTGGAACTACCAGTTTTGTTTGCCCTGCTGAGAGTACCAGGTTCGCTTGCCCCACTTGAACCGGTAGAAGGTGGTTCCCCAGTTTTGTTTGCACTGCTGGAACCACCAGGAACTGCCTTTCTTGCCTTGTCTCCACTGCCTGCTCCCGACTCTTTTCAACTTTTCTAATCAATCTGGTTTAAGCCTCCCCTTCTTGCCTTTCCCCTAGGGCATAGGTGTACTTTCTGGACTTTGTGAATGCGGTTTGTCTGTTTCTTTCTTCAGCCCTGTAAAGGTGAGTGTTTCTCGACAGTTCCTGTGCACTAGAGAGTGTTGAGTATTTATTGAGATTGAGAATGAATGGAATAAAAATGTTTGTTGTGAGAAAATAGAAGAGCCCAGCTATAAAAGAGAGGGCTATGAAAGGTCAAAGAAGATGAGAATAGATAAAGCAGTAATCACAACTCGATTGGTGTTAGAAATGATAGTAAAGCAGAGGAAGGTCTTAAAGGTGTGATGCAATCTTTATTGTCAGGTACATGCAGGAAAAGGAAATATGCATTTATGCAAATATGTACAATGCGTTTGCCATAAGAGATAGTGACGTGGGCAGTAAGAAAGGTAGGTGTGGACAAATTGTTTCTGTTTGTGGTGATGTCATATATATAAGGAAGCAAGAACAGTCGGCAGCACGGAAAGGAAAATGATTTTGGGGGCTAGTGGCTACTGTAGGTAAACCCATAAAATGGCCCAAGATTTAGAGTAACACTAAAGAGACGAAAAGGTCAACAAAAATGGAAACTTTACTAACAAAATAAACAAACCCAGGGGTGAACACAGGACAATAAACAGTGCAAAAAAGAAGTCAGTAGACAAAACTCAGCTGCCTCCCCAGGTCTACCTCAACAGTTATTGAAACCCTATTTATCCACTGGGGTGATTTGGCCTCTTGTCCACTTCAGAAGAGTGCAAAACATACCATTTGTCATCATCCAGATCTCTTCTTCTCTTACTTTTCCTTTCTTAAAGCTAGTTTCCTTCTCCAGTAAGTAAAACATTCACCACAACTCTGCTTCTTACTTTAGTCACCTATAATGAAGATGCTTTAAACCCTCTGTCAGGGTCACTTGCAGCCAAACCCAAAATACTTTTTCAGGGTCAAAGACAGCTGTACTTTTCCAACAGAGATGCCAGGTTACTAATACCACTTTTTTGTTGTTTTTAAAGGGCTGGACCTCTCAGGCTGCATTCATGGAGGAGGCAGCATGGATATGGTGATGCTAAATAATGGTCAGAGACATTCATCCTGGTGTCCTGCCAGCCATTACCTTTTAAAGAATGTCATTGTCTTATGTCTCTCGGTCAGTAGATGTTTTGTCCTCCTACAAATCTATTGAGAGCTTACTCTCTCTATAATGAAAGGGTCACCTGCCCTCTAGTCAACTGGGAAATTATTACATAGCAGGAAAATTATTACATGCTTCTGCCCAGCCACACCTCTATGTTCCACATTCTGATGGCCTAGCCTGTGGCTCTTTTGAGGCACCTAGCACACACATACACACACACTCATAGGGAACACCACCATGTTATGCCCTTGGGTTCTTACATAAGCACATAGAAGGTTTCTTCTGCTCCCAATGTTGTTCACCCGATCCGCTGGAGGTTTCCTGTGAGACCTACTGTAGATATTTCCTGTGCCATTCAGATGGTGCCTTGATAAAATAAGCACTCTATATTGATTGAAGCTCTCTCATACTGATTATATTGAATTTAGGGGCATACAGTTGTAACTAATGACAAGTGCCCCAGAGGTTTGGTATTTTTTATGATGGATCATATAAGTGGTGGGCATCAGTAAAGTGGAGAACCTTATGTATTACATAAAATCCTTATCTTTATACTGTATATGGGAAGAGGATGTGTCACATACAGTAAATCATTTTAAGCTAAAAAGTATGATCTTTTCAAAATTTCAGCAGAGATCCAATATGGATGACTAATACTTATTTGTCCCAAATGAGAAGCAGCTGAGATCTTAACCATCTGAAATTTATTCAAGACCCACATTGAAAACACCATTGTATAGGATGTTACAATATTCTGGGTGAAAATATATGAATACATAAATTAATTTTAGCAGCAAGAAAATTAAAATCAGGACAAGTTCATGGCTTTGATTTTTGCATTAACACACAGCTCACAATCAAACCCAATGCTAAAGTTATGCAAAGATGAACTCATATGAACTGTATTATTTCCTATAAAATTCAAAAATAAGGTTTCTACAGTTAGGTCCATAAATATTTGGACAGAGACAACTTTTTTTCTAATTTTGCTTCTGTACATTACCACAATGAATTTTAAATGAAACAACTCAGATGCAGTTGAAGTTCAGACTTTCAACTTTAATTCAGTGGGGTGAACAAAATGATTGCATAAAAATGTGAGGCAACTAAAGCATTTTTTAATACAATCCCTTCATTTCAGGGGCTCAAAAGTAATTGGACAATTGACTCAAAGGCTATTTCATGGGCTGGTGTGGGCAAGTCCGTCATTATGTCATTATCAATTAAGCAGATAAAAGGCCTGGAGTTGATTTGAGGTGTGGTGCTTGCATGTGGAAGATTTTGCTGTGAACAGACAACATGTGGTCAAAGGAGCCCTCCGTGCAGGTGAAAGAAGCCATCCTTAAGCTGCGAAAACAGAAAAAACTCATCCGAGAAATTGCTACAATATTACGAGTGGCGAAATCTACAGTTTGGTACATCCTGAGAAAGAAAGCAAGCACTGGTGAACTCAGCAACGCAAAAAGACCTGGATGTCCACGGAAGACAACAGTGGTGGATGATCACAGAATCATTTTCATGGTGAAGAGAAACCCCTTCAGAACAGCCAACCAAGTGAACAACACTCTCCAGGGGGTAGGCGTATCGATATCCAAGTCTACCATAAAGAGAAGACTGCATGAAAGTAAATACAGAGGGTGCACTGCAAGGTGCAAGCCACTCATAAGCCTCCAGAATAGAAAGGCTAGATTGGACTTTGCTAAAGAACATCTAAAAAAGCCAGTACAGTTCTGGAAAAACATTATTTGGACAGATGAAACCAAGATCAACCTCTACCAGAATGATGGCAAGAAAAAAGTATGCAGAAGGCGTGGAACAGCTCATTATCCAAAGTATACCACATCATCTGTAAAACACGGTGGAGGCAGTGTGATGGCTTGGGCATGCATGGCTGCCAGTGGCACTGAGACACTAGTGTTTATTGATGATGTGACACAGGACAGAAGCAGCCGAATGAATTCTGAGGTGTTCAGAGACATACTGTCTGCTCAAATCCAGCTAAATGCAGTCAAATTGATTGGGCGGCGTTTCATGATACAGATGGACAATGACCCAAAACATACAGCCAAAGCAACCCAGGAGTTTATTAAAGCAAAGAAGTGGAAAATTCTTGAATGGCCAAGTCAGACACCTGATCTTAACCCAATTGAGCATGCATTTCACTTGTTGAAGACTAAACTTCAGACAGAAAGGCCCACAAACAAACAGCAACTGAAAGCCGCTGCAGTAAAGGCCTGGCAGAGCATTAAAAAGGAGGAAACCCAGCATCTGGTGATGTCCATGAGTTCAAGACTTCAGGCTGTCATTGCCAGGAAAGGGTTTTCAACCAAGTATTAGAAATGAACATTTTATTTCCAGTTATTTAATTTGTCCAATTACTTTTTGAGCCCCTGAAATGAAGGGATTGTGCTAAAAAAATGCTTTAGTTGCCTCACATTTTTATGCAATCATTTTGTTCACCCCACTGAATTAAAGCTGAAAGTCTGAACTTCAACTGCATCTGAGTTGTTTCATTTAAAATTCATTGTGGTAATGTACAGAAGCAAAATTAGAAAAAAGTTGTCTCTGTCCAAATATTTATGGACCTAACTGTATATTTTGTTTGCTTAACTTGTATTTGTAGCATTTTATAATGCCTAAGTATACATAAATACTGCATATTATATATTCCACTTATTGATTATGTTGTTCATTCCTCTTTAGATTTTTCATTTTTGTAGATTCCTGGGCAACAAGAAACTGGGAGACATCATGCTACTGAAGGATAAAACAGAATTATGGATTATTGTAAAGGTGAAAGTCTTTTAAAATATTATCAAGTACATATTTAGATTTTTAAAGCAGTAACAATTTAATGGTACTCAAGAGTGTCTATCTTATTATCATTCATGATTTCTATGATTTATTCAAGAAAACTATGCACAGTATTTGTGTAAGAGTTAGACCAGGCTTGTAAAAGGCACTTATTTTTCTGTTTTTGATTGACATGTTCAGACAATTGTCTGGTAAGATTTCCTTTAACAAAGTTCTTCTTAAATTACTATGTGACAATAAGATTAAAGAAGATATTTGATTATAGTTCTCCATAAAGTTTTTCTAAAAGGCTGTATTAAAGACTAGAAACAATTGTATTTAGACACTACTTCTCTACTGACAGCTAGAAAAGCTTTTGCTTAATTGCACTACTTTTAGTATTGTGTTCAAAAGAAATTTAATAAAACAATTGACAAAACATTTAAACATAATATGCACTGAACTGAAAACATAGGATTTACAATTTTAAATAATGGCTATACTTTAATTTCAACGTAACATCATAAAAGTAAGAATGGATTTAGGTTAAGATAATGGAAAGCTAGAAAATCAACTCAAGAGCACATTCTAAATATAAAACATTTATATTTAAAATAAGAAAGGCATAAGTAAGTAGTCAAAAATATTTAAAAATCATAAAGTGTGCAATTTTTTTGGTAACAATACAAAATTTGGAAAATTAAATTCATATATTATTCATGATATCAAGGCATTTTATTGTATAATTATATCATATGATGCAATATATGTTTTTATTTAACATGCATTATATGGAAATAAAACACATTCTATATTTGTGTAATGTATTTTTATGTGACTAAAGGATAGATTCACTTCCTGTTCAAACTACTCCATACGCAGTTTTCAGTCAATTCAAAATGCTGTTGCAAGAATCATTACATGTACTAAAAAGAACAAACACACAACTCCTGTTTTTACAAAGTTACACTGGCTTTTAGTTAAACTCTGAGTGGATTGCAAAATCCCTAGTTTTTGCAAATAAGGCCTTAAATGACCAAGGCCATGCTTACCATTAAGATTATCATTGCTTATAAACCAGAAACCATTACAATCTCAGCATACCGGCCTACTAAAGATTCTAACAATTAATAATGTAACAGTGGGAGCCCAAAGCGACAATATAAGAGTTGCCCCTTTCGTCTCAGCTTTTAAATTCCATTTATTACTTTAATGTAGCATACCCTGATTAGAGCTGCTGATCAGCTGTATATAATGTACCTGTTAGTCATTTGCATAACAATATAAGTAATTTTGACTTGTTATTAACCCTCCTTCATTCTGTTTCTCTTTTTCATGTCCTGCTGCAGCACTCAGTAATACTGCTTGAATTCTAAGCTGCTTTCCTGTTCTTTGAAAGGCATCTTTTGGTGGACACCCCCCATGGTTTTTGTTGTCATATATGTCAGGACACAGTAGAATTTCATCCATCCATTATCCAACCCGCTGAATCCGAACACAGGGTCACGGGGGTCTGCTGGAGCCAATCCCAGCCAACACAGGGCACAAGGCAGTAACCAATCCCAGGCAGGGTGCCAACCCACCGCAGGACACACACAAACACACCCACACACTAGGGCCAATTTAGAATCGCCAATCCACCTAACCTGTATGTCTTTGGACTGTGGGAGGAAACCAGAGCGCCCAGAGGAAACCCACGCAGACACGGGGAGAACATGCAAACTCCACGCAGGTCCCCAGGTCTCGCAACTGCGAGGCAGCAGCGCTACCCACTGCGCCACCGTGCCACCCCACAGTAGAATTTATTTTTTGATTTTTTCATAACTTTTTGACCTGCAGGTTGCAAATTATGCATATGTACCTCTGATTGAGACAGCTTTAGAGATCAGCATTAGAGGTAGAAAATGACAAAGCCCTGTATTGGAGTTTTCTGAATATAACTTTGATAGAGACAATTGTAAGTGCATTGTCTTAGAGCATGATGCATCGTGTACTGTACAAATTAAGGGTAAAAACTCCACAAACCTTTACATGTACTTACAAAGTCATCACAAATCAGCCTCTGATCTACAGTATTTCTGGGCAAAGAAAAAGAATCCATTACCCCCCCTCCCCTTAAAGTATGAGGTCCCCACCACCCACACTGTCAGGCATATCGTTACCTTGAAAATTTTCATGCTTCCCCCCCACCAATTTCCATTTTGGTTTGGAGCCAGGGCTACAAATGAGATGCCTGAGCCACAATGAATACACCTAACTAGAAAATGCTCACACTATAGCAGCATGCTGATGTCATCATCATAACAATAAAAACAAACAACAGAAAAACTACATATTAATGTGCAAAAATGATCAAACATGACACGTAACAAATACATATTATGACAGGTGAAAATACTACAAAATGTTTCCAGGATCTCTGAAAAGGACAAAGTCTGTTTGCTTTCATTTTAATATAAAATGATAGTTAAGCAAAGCACATCACTTTTCTCTGGAAACGCTGATCTGAAATTCACATGAGAAGAATGATGTGAGAAGATGAAAAATCATTTAGAAAATTCACATAACAATGATGTTTTCAAGAAAAAACGTAATGACTGGCAAGTGTTTGGGTTAAACATGAGATTACTTGAACATGGATATCATTGTAAGCTAATTAAACAAGTCTATAAGTGAGATACAGTATTTTTCATTAACCATTATTTAATATTGGTGTCGTAGAGGAAACAGGACACCAAACAGCTTGCAGTTTATTTACATTATCACTCTCAAATTTTTCTTTATGAACAAACATTTTCAGTTACATTACCCTGTCATACAATATAACTACCTATTCCATAGTAATAATTTCTTGATGTATTATAGAACATACTTCAAGATGGTTTCATTATGTGACTTGACTGTTTAAAGTAATTATTAAATTATTCAAGTGTGCACAATTAATTCATTCACACATTAATTCCTGAAGGTGAACAGATTTACCGTAAGTCGCTCATGGCAAGTTGAAGAAATTAGATGTGCCACTTGACCATGTGCCTTTTTTAAATAACATTACATTTGAGGTAATTGAGTTAGAATTGCTACAAATTACAACTCTGCTTTGGTATCACAAACAAAAAGCAGAAATACCTACCTTATCACGTTTTGCAAAAACAACATTTATTTATATAGTATGTGTTCATACAAACAATGAATGTACTCAAAGTGGTTTACAAAACCCAATAAAAGAATGTTAATATAAAACATAAAAAACAAGATTAGGCAATAATATTATATAGTATGTAACAAAGAAAAAGGTAAGGTTGAATGGCCAGGAGGACAGAAAAAAAAAACTCCACTTAGGCTGGAGAAAAGCAAAAAATCTGCAGGGGTTAAAAGGCCAAAAGACCACCCAGCCCCCAAAGGGCAATCTACCTAACATAGCTGTTCTAAATCTGTCCTTATGGTTTTCAGGCTTCATAATGGAAGAAATTGATAATGATGGTGATGTGGACATCTGGGACACCTGCCATTCAATCCATAAATATAGGGGGCAGCAGAGAATAGTACAGAATAGTAGGGAATTGCAGAACCCAGTGGAAAATGATAATTCAATCCCCATATAGTAACAACAAATAACAACAAATGACAAATAGTGCTTTCCATTGATCTTTTTATTCACGATGCACAACTTTTTGAAGAAAAAAAAACCTGATGACAGAATGCAGTTGAGCAAGTGCTGGTTTGCTGCCACCCTGTACTGGCAAAAATCATTTTGCAATTAGTGAACCGAGGGAGAGGCACACATGCCATAGCAAATGTAGTACAGCTACATGTGTTCTGTGCCACTTGCATGGGCTTGAGTGCATTAATAATAATAACACCACATTATAAATTCCCTTGTCCATGAGTATCTTCACCAGGCATTCCAGTTCTCTGTAACATCTCAAATGAATGCAGCACAGGTTTATTGGTTACTGTAAGTTGGCTCTGCATCTGTTGGGGTGTGTGTGTATGTGTGTGTGACCATGCCTGAAGATGGACTGTCATCTGAATCTGCTTTGTAATTAATGCTGCTTAGATAGCCAGAGGCTACCCATGACCTTGAAATGGTATAAAGTGGATTTAAAAAATTGATAGATGAATTACAAGATACAACAAATATCAGGTAACAAATTGTTTTTGTCATTTTCTTCCAACCTGTTGGAATTACTTAATGTTTTCACATATTTATTGAAAACAGCATTGATATAAATGTATTAATTATTTACCTACTCAATTAGTCATTATTATAACAGTCAGAGCACCTTAGTGTTTGTGCTAGTACAATTTTTGGTGTCAGCCTGTGTTTATCTACAGCTCTACTAAATTGAGTAATTTTGTTAATCTGTTATATTATTTACCTGCTGTTTTCATATGCAGCAGTAACATCATTTTGAGTGACAATTTACTGCTCTAAGTAGTCTAATTAAGTTGCATTTATCTTTTGTTTTCATAAGCAGCAATAAGATACAAACTGCTTCATCCCCCAAAAATGAGTTTTACTCAATTCTTTATGGTTTGACTAACCCAATAGGCATTATTACTTAATTGCCAGAAGCAAAACATGCTCTGTCTAGATAAATAATAGATTAGGACTTTAATATTTGGATGAGCCTTTCTGCTGCTATAGAATTGCCAAGAGAAAATTTGATGAACACACACAACTTAAATGCATTGATCCATAGACTGGTTGAAAACCTGTCATTACACTGAGTACCCTTATATTTTTGTAAATAGACAATTGTTTGCTTTTTAAATTTTCAAAAAGAGGAAATACACTGTAGCTGAAATAATGCATGCTTATCTAATTCAAAAATAAAGTGAATATAAAACAAAAAATTATTTTACGTTATGTTTTTTACTGCATCTGTGGTCACTAATATTTTAATAATCATTGAATTGTAACATTAAGATGGTGGTTTTTCCTGAATATTTGTACTTTATCATCTTTTGCTTAAAACCTTATTCTGCTTTATTCATCTCTTTCAGTAGTTTCAAACTATGTAAAGTTCCTTTAAAGAAGGAAATCAAGAGAATGTGCATAGATATATTTATTTTAAGTGACATCAATAACACTTTTGCAAATAGCATTAAAAAATTGTACACAATTTTGAAATATTTTTATTACACTCTGAACCCATTTTAAAATGTACGCATAAAGGAGCTATACCTTGCAAAAAAACTATTAAGTGGGCTTTACAGAAAAATATGGACATGGATCTCCTTTACTTGGTGATCTTCTGTAGCATGCAGGGGCTTAAAAGACAGCAATACAATGAAAAATAGGAAGGGCTAAAAGCACAAAGTGTTCAGAAACTTAGAAATAGTCTTGAAAGAAATGTGAGAGGTCTTGTAGGTAACATTGTTGTTGCAATTAAAGGAAATGATCAAGAAGAGGCAGAAATGGTAAACATATAACATAAAAAAAGTAGAGAGTAGTAAACTGTGAAAGTGAGCAGGACACATGTGAAGGTTGTTCAATTATAAATGCTCTTAAAAAGATGAAGGAACTTTAAGATAGAGAAATTTTTCAAAACAGTGAAGTAAGATTTTGCTGGTATATGGTATTCCGAATATTACAGTACTCTCGCAACTTCCAGTTGCACTCTGTTTTTGTATTATCAAGTTAGTCACAACGGGGCCCAGAGCGGGTAAATCCATTAGGTGACACTGGTGGCCACCTTGGGGTGCTGTCAACTAAGGGTTGCCATTTAAGGGTTCCAAGGGGGCATGTGCTCATGACATCAAGGAGAACCACCCGGGTCAGTCAACTCTGATGATACTGAATGGGCACTGTTACCTGCTAGACACTGTTTATGAAAGATTAAAGTGCACATAATCCGTACACTGTGGAGTGCGTGCTCCCTAAAATCTGCCATATACACACAGAGGGGCATCGTTTATGCTACTGAAGAGGTGCACGCTCTGGACTGTGGGTGGGGGGATGTCATCAAAGTTAAGTAATACCCGCTATGGAGAATGAGGGTTGACTTCTGTCCACAAGCATTGGGCTCCAAATGAGCTTCGACTGGGCACTGACAGGGCCTAAGGGCAAAAAAAAAGTAAAGATGTGTAAATTGGTTGTAGAAATACTGCAATAGAGGTAGACCCCCACAGAGTCGCAGTTCAGAGTTCAAGGCCTCAGTCATTCGCGGATTTTTCCTTAGGACCTTCTAATAATTGTTAGCGGAAACCGCAAATATCCTCTGCAATTTTTATGGCTTTTTTCGTGCAATACTGTACTGTAGAGAGAACAGGAAGCAACTGTAGAGGAAAATGCGGCTTGGGATGGTGAAAGTAGGCAATAGAATTTGAAAGTGCAACTCCCAGCAGTCCCTGCAGTGGCTCCGATTGGTCTTCTGCTGAGGGTGCTGGGGGCTGTTGGGGTTAAAGGATGTCAGCATGGCTTTTAAAAAGGGTGCCGGCAACCAAAAGCAAAAAAAGTTTTTATAATTTGTGTTTCAAGTTCCTGTTGATCTGCCTTCTGTCGGGTTACCTGTACTTATTCATTTTGTCCTGGATCGTTTCATGATTGGCGTCTGAATTGTCTGCCGTCTGCCTGTGTACATGAGGACTGTAAGTGGATTCATGGCCATCCTGGTAATGAAAGGAGTGCTCCTGAACCCATCCACCCATCTTCACCATTTCAGGAACTAGCGGTAGGACTATCTTTACATTCCCATTCAACGTGTGGATCTCTGGACTATCTATTTTCATCATTACATTTCATCCATTGCAGTTTTTCATGAACGTTTTTCATGATTTACTGTGTGTGTGTTTTCTTTGTGCTTTGTTGTATTTAATGTGTAATCGCCGTAAGGGGAACAGGGTGGTATCGTTGTTTTCATTTGTTTTCATTACATTCTTTATTTGCTGTTTGATTACCGTTTGCTTTGTTTTTGTCTCTGTTTGGTGAGTGTGTGCGGGTTGGGCCAAGGCTGAGTGCGTCCTGGAATCTCCACCATAAAAATAAATAAATCACTGTCTTCTCAACGGTGTGAATCTTAGTGGCACCGGACCACTACAGCATTATTCATTTCTCCTTGCTGCTGACTGACTTGTGATGCATCTCCAGCTGAGTGTTCTTGTGTTTTCCGTTTTGTTCTCTGAACCTTTAAACCGCCACAACCGGCTACAGTTGTTTCCCAGTGCCATTTTCGAGCACGGCAGGAGCTGATCAGTCAGTGCCGTACAATCGTTGAGCAGTCAGCTCATGACCACTGCCAGCCCCTTGTCAGCAGGGGGGCTGAACGCACCCCTAGAAGACACAGACGCTCCTCAAAAAAAACCTTTTAAAAAAACGGCTGATAGACTACATTCACATTGCTCCCTTACTTGCTGGGTTTACTTGCAGCTACTCTGTTGCATGAGATGCTACTATGCGCGATGCTACGCTTACTTAAAAGCCTGAACAGCACCTGTCCTTTTTGGCTGATTGCTTTGTTTCTCTCTCCTCCCCCCGACATCTTCTGCTCCTGTTAGGTGTCCCCGCTCCCGTTGTGCTCCCCTATGATGTTTGCCTATTCTTTTAAACGAGAAATAACTGTATACTGAGTTTGTTTTACTTCTGAAAGAGACATGTTTGTTTGACGTGTTTAAATAAAGTTCCTGTCTCTACAATCTCCTGTGTTTCTATGCAATTCTGTGACCCAAGCGTGACATCCTGCAGCACTGCAGCCTCACTATGCCTAGGATTGAGACGGTGCACTAGACTAGCCTACCAGCTTCAGCGTTTACCCCTGTGTGCTTGCATGCAGCCAGTTCAAGCACAGTTGGCTCGATGATTTCATCCATGGGCGTCAGTTACACCTTGTACATATTGTTCCAGTAGTTTTTTAAAATAGTTTTTACAGTTTCATTACCAGTGTGTAAAAATTATCAGTGTTTGCAGTAATTGTGATGCTCTTTGGCATGAAAAAAAATGTGTTCCATTAAAATTCACTTTTTCTTTGTGAATTGTGACATTTACTTAAAGTGCAGCAAAAAAGTATTTGGCGTCCAGGGATGCATTAACCCCCAAGTATGTAGCAGTTTAAGGCTTAAAGCCCCAAGATGCTGTCGAAACGCCCTGCACCTTCTAAGGCTTCTAGCAATGAAAACGCGCTTGCATGAATTACAGTACATATAGCGTAACATCGGTATTTTACATTCTAGCACTGCGGATGACACATCAGTACAATACTGTGCAGTATACGGGTTTTAGCTTTACATTCTTTTTTTAGGTAATGTATTAATCTGAATTTGAAATTAAATTAAAGTGTTTTGGGGGAATATTTAGGGTTTTAAACTATAAAAATAGGCATTTTTTTAATCACAATCCAAAATTCGCGGTTGTTTCCACAATTCACGGGTGCTCTAAGAACATAACCCCGCGAATTTTGGTGGTGTACTGTATTCCATATGACTATAGTTTTTTCTTTAAGAAGGTCTACACGCTGTGTGCAAACAAGATGAGATTCCACAATGGTCTGATTCTTATGTTGAGGCTAAATAGTGAAGAAAACCATAACAAAGAAAGAAACGCTATGTATAGTACAAGAAAAGAAAAATTAGGAACAAATATAAGGGTACAAGGTAAGAGCAAGGCATTAGGTTTCAGGTTTGGGATTGGGCAGATATGATTCAGTAAAGTGTGAGCAAAGATCAAGAGTGTAATCTCAGAAGTTCGGATGCAAATTGTTGGATTAAACATGAGATTGCTTAAACATGGATATTGACCTAAAATAACTGAACAATCTATAAGTGAGATTTTTTTGTTCATTAACCCTAATGTATTATTAATACCTTAAAGAAAATGGCATTGTGGTAAAGTGAGGGTCCACGGCTGTTTGCCATTTTAAATAAATAATCGCCGCACTCACTGCTTAAGGAGAGGGCGTGGTAGTGCGACCAGAATGGTTCCTGGGCATGATATGGGCTTGGTCGGCTTACGCACTGAAGTGCACAGGTTTGGGATCACCAGTGTCCATAATTGATGGCGGAGATGCTAATCGCCAAACACCTGTGCCACGTCCCCATTATAAATAGGAGGAGCACGAGTGGAGAAAAAAAGAAAAGAGAGAAGGACGGAGGTTAAGGAGAAGAGGGCTTGGAGGAATTAGAGAGCTGTTGCAGGAGCAAGCGAGGTGAGAGCAGGCTCATTGCAATGCAGCCAGCTGGGGGAGGAGAGCCCCTCAAAAGGAGTGTATGGCTGACACTCAGTAGGGACAACAGGAAGTGGTCGCTCCTGCTGAGTGATCTTAGGAATTGGAGTGTCCCCAGAAGGTGGTTTGGTTCACCCCGTAAGGCTGTGGGAAGGGCAGCAGAATTCAGTGAGGTTTGGGAGAGTGAACACCCTGGTCGCTGGAGACCCAAGTCTTGGTCTGGCGGATCAGCTGTTACGGATCCTGGGGACGGAAGGCTAGCCGGGACCAGGCGACTCCCCTGTAGCAAACCTGATGGGAGAAGCAGGTGGAGCCACCAGGTTTTAAAAGGGACTGTTTCCAGCGCTGTTGATTTTAATCTTCTTTTAAAGTAATTATTTATTGGATTTTTTAACCTTCACTTTTGTCACCCTGCTTTTATGGGATTATGTATTTATGGAAGTTTTGAGCTCTGCACTTTATTTGGACTCTGTTTTGATTGTTTGATTTTATTTAATAAAAGCACTGTTGAGCACCCTTTTGCACCATCCCTTTGCTCAGTTTGATTTCTCTCCATCAGCCCAGCTCATCCAGTTACATTACCGATGGTATCGGGTTCGAGGGGCTCCCAAGATTTGGAAGAGGGAGCGTGAGCAGAAACCATCATCATCACACAGATAACAAACAGCTACCATTTTATTATACTGTTGCTCCATGATGTTACATGGAAAATTTTTCTTTAGGATCAAACATTTTCAGTTACATTACTCAGTGTGGACTAAGTACATATTCATGTGCAAGCATTTTTTGATGCATTTCCAAAGCATACTTCAAAATATGTTTAATATGTGTCATGATTGTTTTAAATCCTGATTCTGACACTGTGTGACCTATGAGCAACTCACTTCACCTCCTTGTGCTACAATTGGAAAAACAAAAGAAATATAGCTGGTTAGATTCTTAAATGTTGTAAGTAGCCTTGGATAAAGGGCAACAGCCAAATAATAAGTAATAAAGTAATAATAAATTATAGTAGCCCATTCAGTTATTTTACTCATTCATTCATGAAGGTTGTGGTGGGCTGGCACCCTGGCCCCGGGGTTTGTTTTCCTGCTTTGAACCCTGTGTTGGCTGGGATTGGCTCCAGCAGACCCCCGTGGACCCTGTAGTTAGGATATAGCGGGTTGGATAATGGATGGATGGATTCATGAAGGGTAAACAGATATGCTGTATGTTGCTTGTGACTTTAAGATGAAAAAAATTACACGGGCAACTTGACCATATACCTTTTTTAAATAATACATTATATTCACCTGGCATATTACAAAATCATTCAAAGCTGATTTAAAACTGCAGAAAATTCATCGGTTCATCACATTTTGCAAAAATAGCAACTGGACAAGGTATCAACAGAAGCCATTCTGTTATTATCAAATGCAATCAATCCACCAGAGCCTAACCCAACAGCATCATGTAAAAGGCAGGATTTAAATCCAAACACAAAAAAAAATTGTTCTAAAGAAAGATAATAATATGGAAAAATGAGAAAAAATAAAGCAATAGGCAATACAGTAAAATCCCTCCTCCATCGCGGGGGTTGCGTTCCAGAGCCACCCGCAAAATAAGAAAATCTGCGAAGTAGAAACCATAATGGTTTATATGGTTTATTTTTATATTGTCATGCTTGGGTCCACAGATTTGTGCAGAAACACAGGAGGTTGTAGAGAGACAAGAACGTTATTCAAAACACTGCAAACAAACATTTGTCTCTTTTACAAAAGTTAAAACTGTGCTCCATGACAAGACAGAGATGACAGTTCCGTCTCCACAATTAAAAGAATGCAAACATATCTTCCTCTTCAAAGGAGTGCGTGTCAGGAGCAGTGGACTGTCACAGACATAGAGAGAAAAGCAAACGAATCAATAGGGCTGTTTGGCTTTAAGTATGCGAAGCACCGCGCACAAAGCTGTTGAAAGCGGCAGCTCACACCCCCCTCCGTCAGGAGCAGGGAGGAGAGAGAGAGAGAGATAGGAGAGAGTATAGAGTTTGTTTTCAATCAAAAATCAATACGTGCCCTTCGAGCTTTTAAGTATGCGAAGCACCGGTGCAGCATGTCGTTTCAGGAAGCAGCTGCACAAAAGATAGCAACGTGAAGATAATCTTTCAGCATTTTTTAGGACGAGCGTCCGTATCATCTAGGTGTGCGAACAGGCCCCCCTGCTCATCCCCATATGTCTGGATCACAGATAGTCAGCGCAATAGAGAGAGAAAAGTAAAGCAATCTAGCTTCTCAGCCATCTGCCAATAGCGTCTCTTGTATGAAATCAACTGGGCAAACCAACTGAGGAAGCATGTACCAGAAATGAAAAGACCCATTGTCCGCAGAAATCCGCGAACCAGCAAAACATTCCGCGATATATATTTAAATATGCTTACATATAAAATCCGCGATGGAGTGAAGCCGCGAAAGGCGAAGCGCGAGTATAGCGAGGGATCACTGTACCACCAATGCAAATTACTACTTAACCTTCAAAAAAAAAAAATCCAACAGAAAACAAGAAATAAAAAAAAATGTTTAGGCTTGCCAGTTAGCATAAATAATCATTAATAAAATGGATAGAACTTCTACATCTTAAACCTGAGATCTCTGACCACCTGCTGCTTTGTGCTAGAAACTTCATGCATTCATCAGAGCACAAAAAAACTGAAATGCTTTGTCATTAAGACAATGGAACTATGGAATCCATTGAAACTGCTGTAATTCCCGGGAAAACGGGAATGGCCAATCTCACATATATAGCGTGTAAAAGTGTAAAAATCGATCAAGAAATAACAGAGTTATAGTTAAAAATAATTAAGGTGGCACCATGGCTGCAGCTTGCACTTCATCAAAACAACAGCAATGGAACAGCAACTTGAAATTGCAACGCGGTCAGTCTGTTGCATCCGCATTATCTGTGCCCAGAAACTTTCCATCACAGAAGGATGGACAAGGAAACTGGATGCATCAGTAAAAGCTGAAATGGCGGTGGTTTCAGAGCAACAGCAAGCGGCGGGCGTTGTTTAGAACAAGTGTATCAGTATGTGATGATTGTGCCGCCTACTTCAGTGGAGGCAGAGCGTGCTTTCTCAGCGGCTGGCGTACTTCTGCACGAAGGTGTGCTCTTGCCTGGACGACCACACGCTGACACGTTAATAATAATAATAATTCATTACTTTTATATAGCGCTTTTTCTCAGTACTCAAAGCGCTATCCACACAGGGGAGGAACCGGGAAGCGAACCCACAATCTTCCCCAGTCTCCTTACTGCAAAGCAGCAGCACTATCACTGCCCCACCTGTGAGGACATTGTGCTTTCTACGCTCTTATTACCACAAGCTAAAATAGCATGTACTTATATAGTACAGCATGAACTGGCTTGTAGATAAGGTTAGTCTATTATGTTGTGTCACATATTTCAGTAGTTTTTATAAAAATAAGTGTCGGTCATTCGTAAAACCGTTCACATGTGAGATGCCCATGCACTGTGGTCATCCCTGGGAGCCCGGGATTCCCAGGAATGAAATGTGGGATTCCCGAATTCCGGGGAATGGATAAACCCGTCCAGGAATGGATTCCCTA
The DNA here is from genome assembly GCF_900747795.2 of Erpetoichthys calabaricus. Lineage (NCBI taxonomy): Eukaryota > Metazoa > Chordata > Cladistia > Polypteriformes > Polypteridae > Erpetoichthys > Erpetoichthys calabaricus. Next base: position 124,144,598 of record NC_041394.2, read on the forward strand.
AATGGAACATAACTGCTGTATTTCTGATATTGGTAATAGACTTCATAATCACCTCGGACACAGCCAACAAGCAGTTTTGAATGCAGTCTCTCTCTTATGTGGTAGCTGACTTGCCACATCAACACCTAATATACATGTCATTTGTATTCCATTATTACTAGATCTATTTAGAGAGAGAGGCAGAAAATGAGTATTTATACCAAAATGTTATTCACTGACCAGCTCATCCCTACCCACAGCACTCAAGTGGCATCTTGTGTGGTAACGCATCAAGTCAGCTTCTGCATGCTTAATCCATCATACACCGGCTGCATTTTTAAAATGTGAAACAAGAATCAACTACTGACACATCTGAACAATCATCAGCTATTTTTAACTGGGATTTTCACACGCATTACAAGGAGGGGACCCTGAACTGTAACCCTTTCTACTTCCTCTTTGATTGTGTAATTTATTTTGTCCAGAGAATTCCATTTTCATAAAGGGCTGTGTTTTGAAGTGTCACATTCCTTTGAAGGGCGGCACTTTGGTTTTTACCTGCTCCTTTTTTATAACTATCTATGCACTTCATGCTTTTCTGTGACTCCATTTAAAAAAGTACACAAACAGTAGAAACATACTGTACTATGTATGTAAAACTTGAATACTTACCATATGTTTGAATAGATATTTATTTTAAGGTCTGAGTATGTTTGGGCTAATTTTACAGCCTTACTTTAAAGAGAATAAAGGTTCCCAGTTTGTGGGTTTAAGACCAATGAATCAGGTCCACTTTAATTTCAATTTCCAAAGGATTTGTCTATGAGCTTTCTAGACATCCCAGTTGGTTTCTGGGAGGTAAGACATTCCGTTTTGCGAGCAAGTGGACAGGTGGAAAAGATTTCTTGACCAGCTTTTACTTGTGTTAAAGGGACTAATGTTGTTTATGTTGTATGTTAAATCAACAAAACTGTGTATGAAAGGCTTGTAAAATTCCCTATTAAACAATATTTAATAAAGGGAAAAATGTCTTATTCCGATCTATTTTAATGACTAATGTTATTATTAAGCCAATTGGGTTTATTTCCCATGTTATTTTTGGTGTTATTTCTGCAAAAAAAGGGGGTTAATTGCTGAGACCATAGACATTTACACTTTATGCGTTTCTGTTATAAAAATTCACCGTACAAAGGAATTTTGAGGAATAGATTAGTTTTGCAAGGTGGGTAAGGCCTGCATTTTATTAAAATAGAAAAAAGTGGGAGGAAGATAGCATATTATAATTATGTATTACTGTATGTTGAGGGCTTATGTCTCAGAGGTAAGTAAACTAAGAAATGATTGTGTTCCGCATCAAATCACATTTTCTAGCTCATAAACCACTAAACCTTTCACCAATTCTTGCTGCTAATCCAACAAAAAGAGTAACACTATGAAATTATCTCCATTAATGTATAAAAGGAAGTGTGTGTATTGGCTTTTTCAACTAGAACATAAACAAAGCATATTGATTTGTTGTAAAAAAATGGCTTTATTTTCATAAAAGTAATACATGTATCAGTGACATTATCTGGTTCCTAGTTAATTCCTGACTATAAAATATAATAATATTAACGCTCAAATGTAATTAACCTTTCAGCATCTGTAATAGCCAATCATTATGGTATGGTACAGAAGTACGAAAAACTGCAATGGAGAGTTCTTAAAATCATTTCATTTTTTTTCCTGTCTTACCAGTAACAAGTGTCAGCCATCTCACATTGCAATACACATACTGTATAGATGTATTTACATTAACAGTAGAATATCTGGGGAAAAAAAGTAACAATTCTATCCAGGATCATCTTTTGAAAAGAGAAAGGTCCACAGAATGAGCATTAAATAAATGGACCAATCATACTACTTGCTGAATTATAGCTTGTATAGCCTTGTACAATAATAACCAATTATTGCTTATATTGTGCATAAAACCATATTGAAATATATGATTGCTCCATATCAGTGTACCCTGTGATTCCCTGAAAATTGTAACTCCCGCATAGACTTTGCCAAGAGTACCTTACAGTCAAAAAACCGAGCTAACCAGTGATTGAGTGAGGGACACTGACATAGAAAATGACACAAACAGCTGTTCTTTATTGCATAAAATGCTATCATCAAATGTGCCAGTATAGTGCCATGCAATTATTCAAAAACTGTTCAGAACCAATGACACTATTAAAAAAACAGTAAAAATGAAAAAAAAAGTTAAGATATATACACCTACACCATGAACTATACAACAAAAGAAAAAGGATAACCAAAAATAAACTCTATTCTTTCCAACAACAAATGTTATCAATCTAGAAAGGTAATTTCAAAATAAACAGCCAGACAGCTCACCACCTCTTCCTAACACTCAAACTATTTCTTTAGGTTATACAAACTGTGATCTTCCTCTTTCAGTTCAAGGATAAAAAATAAAAGAAAATGACCTCTAGTGCAAGCCCAACTTTTTTTATATGTTCATGCGGCTTGCCTGACCATTCGGTGCTGACATTCATGAGAATTATCCAATTCCACTTGATGCTGGTGAAGCACACCACACAATGTATCCTTTGCAAGTAGGAAAAACAATGTAACTGTCAACTGTGCATTGACTTCCTAAAGTTAACACAGACTCTTTTCTCTGCCCGACAACCATCCCCACTGCACAGCTCCTTTCACCCATAGTGGCAATCAAACACTGGTATGAAGGTCCCCTGTTTCCACATAGAAGTGTGGAAGCCTGTAGTGCCTACCAAGTCTCTCAGACACTGGATGAACGTCCACCCAAAGGTGCAACCACTGTGCCACTATGGGAGCTGCCCTCTCTCATCAGAGTGCCACTACACTCCACCCATTTTAACACAGGTAAGTGTCCTCCAAAACTACTTACACATTTCCCCAAAGTGAAATTATAGCAAAAAGAAAATTCTTCTGACTAACATCAGTTCTGTGATGAAGTTCATCACTGTGCTCATTATTTTATAATTTGCAAATCACTATTCATGTAAATTTTTCTAAAACTTCATCAGATAAGATTTGATCTCTAGACAAACTACGATCAGCTCTACAACCTGGATATGTATTTCATTTGCTGGTGGTTCTACGCAATAAAATAATTTGTAACATTTGGACAGATTGGGAGAGCATGGGGGGGTCATGAGGTCACTGGAAAGGGGTGTGTGGCACTCCCAATATCTATGCAAAAGGGCAAAGGTCCAAGTCTTTAGAGTCCTGGTGCTTCCTGTCTTGCTATATGGTTGTGAGACATGGATGCTATCCAGTGACCTGAGCAAAAGACTGGACTCCTTTAGTACTGTGTCTCTTCGGAGAATTGTTGGGTACCACTGGTTTGACTTTGTGTTGAATGAGTGGTTGCTCACAGAGTCTCAAATGAGGCACATCACCATGCATGTGTGAGGGAGCATCAGTTATGGCACTATGACCATGTTGGGCGATTCTCTGATGGTGATATGGCTCACAGGATCCGAGTTGCTGGACCAGGCCAAGGGGTTGCCCACATACACTTGGCGTCGGCAAATAGAGTCATTTCAGGGTGGGACTGGACCGCCTGTCTGCTGTGGGGTGTGTTGCCAACCAGAAACCTGAGCTGTTGCATTGTGCGGTGGGTGCGGCAACGCACTGTACCAATGCATGCTCCCCAACCTGACCTGACCTAACCTGACCTGACAGCTTAGGCATTGATTTCTGCTTAGCACAGTGTATTTTACTAGGTGTCCAAATTTTATATCCTGGTGGACTTACAGTGGCTACTGGTTTTCATTATAGCCACTTTCTTAAATAGTTCCAATTACTGACTTTAATAGGTAGCCAATTACTGTTACTAACAGAACATACTTGCATTGCCTTAATTTCAGCTGACTTCCTTTTAAAGAACCCCTAATTTCTTCTATTTTCTGTCTTCAGAAAGACTTATACAATATAATCTAAACAGAACAGTCAAGATATAACAGGGAAAAATTAATTGTAATCAAATAAATGCCAGAATGTAATTGTTAAAATGCTTTAATGTTATGTTTGTCTTTTTATCATGTATTGAAATATTGGGGCCTAAACAGTCCAAAGACTGGAGGGTTTGCCAACATTAGAGCAGAAAAGCTTTAAAAAGATTGATATCAAGAGGATGTGGAACCGCAAGTAATGCTTCATTCCGCATTTACAATAGCTTGCTTACAGCATGAAAGACATTGTTTTTTTTGTATAATAAATAGTTTGTTCGGAGAAGAAAGAATGTGTTATAGGGTTTTCCAGGAAAATGCAAATTCAGTATTAAGATAAAATAGAGGAGTTGAGTTCATTTTCACCAAATAAAAGGCTAGTGGACACCAAGACTGTAGCCAGGTAAGAATAAGTTGACAGGTTTTGCACAAATCAAAATAAAAATATAAAAAACTTAGGTATAATGCATGACTTTTTATTAAACATATCATTGTTTTTCCATAAAAAAACAGTAAGCCACTGCCAAAAATCGCATTTTTGTTTCTCTTCTAAGAAGTTTAATCAAATCATCAACCACAATCTCTCAATCTTCTTGCTGCAATGGGAAAATTCTCAGAAGAAAAGGGTGACACTTTGACACTTCTTTCAGACATATTCCATGGATTCTATATTTTTCACCGTATTGTCATTTTTTCAGAATTTATCTAACCATACTGATAGATTAAGTATGCTCACTCATTATTGATATAGTATGTTTTCAGAATTTTCTTATTAGTTTTTAATAAGCATCATTTAATATAAATTGAACTTTATTGAGGGTTTTTCAAATAAGACTTAATGCCCTTTGAATGTCATTCTTACCAGCATAATTGAAGTAAGAAATTAAAAAGACTATAGTAGTAAAAAGAAAATGATTTCCAATTAGAGCTGCCCAAATTAAAAAAAAGGAGAACCTAATAAATTTTAACTGCACTGTGACCCATGAAATAGCCAAAATTAAATAGACCAGTTGTAGAATAGGAAACTAAGAATAATTAACTTTTTTAAGTGCCATATTCCAGTTTCCCACAAATTTCTTGTGGGATTCATCTGCTTTCCATTATTTACAATTTCACAAATGACAAATTTTGTTGCCCCTTCTCAAGTGTACCTTAAAACTTGACTTGTAGGAGAGGTTAGAGCAGAAAAGAAGAATCCGGGAAGAAGAAATTTATTATTCTCATTGAAATGTCTTGCTGGCAGTAATCAATAGTGCTTATAGGAACAATGACCCTGAGGCAGAAAGTTTACAGGGGAGATATTTATTTTTAACAAAAGAAATAAACACTTGATAATAAACATGCAGACAAGCTCCGGAGAAACCAATACAATCTATAGGCACTAATCTACAAAATTTCTTTGTGTTTAATGCAGCTCACTAGTGTTTATCACCCAACTCTTTAACAATGGAGCTGAATACAACATACCACACTTATGTCACATACTTCAAAATTAGGGTACAAAAATATGAAGGTGGATGTGTGGATCATAGCAGACTGACTTCTATCGTTCCTTCTACAAAATATGAATAATTCCTGATTATGCACTCTTGACTTTTATATTACTAGTCTACATATCACTTGATGAATAAAGTCACATTATAGAACACTCAGAGAAAATGACAATTTATTAGTATTCTTTATTTAGCTAAGAAAGGCAAAATTTGGAGCCATTCAGCAATATATACTATATACTCAATCCACTTAATCCAATACTGAGTCAAAGGGAATGGAGTCTATCCCAGCACCTTATTCAGTGCGGGCTGAGCAGCAGCCAAACTGGTAACGGTGGTCACTTCATTACAGGATCCATTATGCACACACCCATACTCACACTGGGTCATTATAGAATTGACAATTAACCCAACATACCGTACATTTATTTGGATTGTGGAAGGACAACCAAAAAGCCCCTAAGATAAAAGAAAAGTTAATTGCTTGACCCACCCAGAAAAAAATACAATAAAAACAAAGATCTAAACAAAAACACAACAATAAACCAGCCAATGCTGGCCTCTGAGTGATAACACATAAGAGAGTGCATGTTAGAGCAATGCATGGCTAAGTCCCCACAGAAAGCCCACATATCCCAGCATCATAAAATGATAATCTCATTGACATTCAATGTGACCAATGCCACAAAAATATACCTGTTTATATAAACAAAATAAAACCCCAGATTAATAAACAAAGAAATAATTGCAAAACAGCTTCCTTGAACTCCTGACAGAAGTCCCAATCCCTCTAAACGCACATTTGTGTCGACTGAATGTCAGTGAGAATCTGATATGTTTCAGTTTCCACACCTTTGACATGTTTTTGTAATGTGCTGGTCTTTACTAATATTGGGAATGCAGTGGAAGTGACATTGTTACACTTACAACAAAGACAATATGAGAGAAAGATGCAGCAAAGGGGTGAGGGTGAAGAGTATTTCAGCATTATGTTTCTGAGTATCTTGACACTAATATTTCCTTGAAAAATGTGTGGATGTTCTGTACTGTATTGTGCCTGTTTAACTTAAAGTCCGTTTTGGAAAAGCAAAGTTTATTTCACAGAATGTTTAATGGACAGGTCAAATACTGCCCTATTAGTATAGTAATTTTTTCCTAGAAATATATCCCCTTCTCATCTACTAAATTCAGGACAGTCAAATGCATGAAAAATGGATGTTATCTTTGAAAACTTTGCAATCCAGGCCCTTGGCATTTTACAAAAGCATGTACCTTAAATGATTCCCTAAGCTCCTTCACTTTCTTGAAACGCTGAAAGGGCCAGTACAAACGCACCTTACAATGTGGCCGGGAATCAATGCACTCTAATGAAGAAGAACAAAAAAAAAAAATTGGGGAAAATGCTCAGTACAATATAATTCACCATTACAATGGAATAATGAAGCAATGAAAATGATAATGATTTTTTTTTTCTTTTGGCTAAAAGAATTCTTTCTATATTTGTTAAAAGGTAAAGTTTAGACACCTAGACACCACTCAAACTCTTTCTTATCTTTCTTATCTAAAATTCACAGTATAAGTCCCAGTAACACAAATCTGTGAGAGGAAGCTGTGGTATAGCGGGTCCACGGCTCAGAATAAAAGGCCAGTTTTTAAATAAATAATCACCTCACTCGTGGCTTATAGAGAGGGCGTGGTAGTGTGCCCAGAGCGGTTCTCGGATGTGACATGGTGCGGGCATTTCCTTGCTTAAGTGCACGGGTGAGGAATCTTCCATATCTGTAATTGAGGAGCTGCTAATTGCCACACCTGTGTCACGTCCCAATTATAAATAGAAGTGTGAGTGCGGAAGGAGAAGAAAGATCGGGAAAAAAAAGACAGAAAACAGAGGACGGAGGTTAAAAAGGAGAAAAGACAAGAAGTGAAGGAGGACGGTGTGAGCAAGCAAGCGATTTATTTATTTATGGAAATTTTGTTTGCACTGCACTATTTATTTGGACACTGGTTTTGTTGTCTTTATAAAGCACTGTTTTGCACTTTTGCACCTTTCCCATTGCTTCGTTTTGGTGTCCTCGTTGTCTAGCTCATCCAGTTACATTACCGACAGTGTAGGGTTCAGGGGCTCCCAAAAGGGAAGTGGGAGCATGAAGTGGAACCCGTATCGTCACAGAAGCATAGTTCTTAACCAAAGAAATTGTTAGGTCAAAGCCAATATTGAGATTATTTTTTAAGTGAACTGGCCGCAGAGCATAAAAAAGGAAAAGAGCACACAAATAAAAATTTGAGCATTTTGCGGTTTAGCCAAAGGTTTGAGTTGTGCCACTTTGATCTGTGAGGTTTATTCCAGAAATTATTTTGTTTAAAAAGGGTAATTGGTGCCAGAAATAAATATAACTGAAGCCATGCAAACAAGCTGACAGGGAGAAACATTACTGCCATGTATACAACGTGACAGGGAGATGGGAAGAGACAAGTGGAGGCAACTCAGGCAGGCTATTAAATGAGAGAAGGGGTGTCCCACGGTCTAAACAGTCAGTTTATGGACAACAGTTACTGTGTGCTGTTTCCTTTTTACCTTATGCTGGCAAAAGATTGTAGCCCATGTTTGACAAATGCATGCTCTTGTTTTGGAACCAAAGACAGTAAGAAAAGTATAAATCTCTGGCAACTGCACTGAACATTAGAGCTCACCTAAAGACAGATGGAAGACATCACTCCTGCCCAAACCTAAGAAACTTGTACTCTCGAAGTCAGGCCAGAGCCGACTACAGGAATCCCACTGCAGCACACTTTTGTCAGTACCTCTCCTTCAACAATTGTATTATTGTGAGTGTCCAGCTGGTATTAAAAGAAGCCATGTATATCCCTTCTTTAGTCTTATTTGTTTTTTTTCTTCATCTTAGAATCACTACCGTACAACTAGGGAAGAATATAATGTACATAATAATATAACATTTTATTTTATAATATATAGAATACATATGGTGCAAGAAAGGTCTTACACACTCTCTTTGTCACTCAATTTGTGGTAAAATAAGAGAGTAGGAGACATGCGTCTCCCATGTCCTCTCTCTTTCTCACACCATGTTGCACAAAAAGAGTGTCGCAGATGACCCCCTGTATCTCTCTTATCCACAGTGGTGCAAGAAAATGTGTAACTCCCTCCTCCCAATACATGGAGAAATAGTGAAAAATAGAAAAAGAGGTGCAAAATTATGGCGAAGTACCCATAGATCATGACAACCGACTTTGACACAATCACTGGTTCAAATAATTAAATTAAAATTTAAACCTAAAATGAAAATTAAGGCAAAAACTCTGCTATTTTTGTTATGTAAAATAATATTTAAGCCATTATAGTTTTGACTAACATTAATGTAGATATCTTGGTGGAAAAGTAACTAACTTATAATGTATTTTCAACTGAAAGTTGATACAAAATCAAAAACAGGTATTTAAAGTTTACATTTGATGTTCATTAGTTAATTATTATTATGGTTTAGGAGAGGAGCACGGAGTGAGGAGAAATAATTGCAAGAATATGCGTAAGTAAATAAAAATGCATAATTTCACTTCTAGATTCCAGAAATAAAAATTTTGCCAGAAATTCATCCTTAAGTATATTTTATAACCTTGAGTCTTTTTGACTCTGTGAGAACCTGGGCACTCCAGGAATCCAAGTTCTATCATAACCTCCACGCTGTCTTTGGCCACCATAGAATGTCTCATACCACTGCAAAACTCAGATAATATGGTCTTTAAAGGATGAGAAAAAATACAGCCAAAATCTTTGGGTGTTTTACAAAAACATCATGAGTCTTTCATTGAGTGTTATTTATGAGACATATGTGTTTCACACTTGTCATTAAAGTTATTGAGATGAGAAAAATTTTGAAAAATTAACTGACTTGTGAAACTTCTGCATTAATAGAGGTGGCTGAATTTATAACTGTGTTGTCTTATGCAGAGAGGGAATTAGGACTAAATAAAACTATACACATAGTCCACAAGAGAAGAATCTTAGAAATACAGGATGGGCTTTTTTTCAGGTAAATAGTCTGAACACTTAAGAAAGGAGTGAAGATGAAACAGAAACATAATTTTGAAATGTGTGACTTGCATTGTTAAATGTCCACTTATTGACAATCAGATGACTTATAAGATGGGTTTCACAAAAGTCACAAAGAGCCATAGCAAGGTTTGGGGCAGCCACCTGTATATTTGGTTTCCTGGCTGCCAAATTGTTGTTTCAATGATAGCAACTGCTATCAAAAACCGAGAGAGTCCAAAACAGAACTGAGGGAATAGGGAAAAGAGGTGGAGGCTTTTAAAGGGGAAGACAGGAAGTGAGATCAAAGGGGTCGGCTCATGAAGGTCTTCAGCCATAGGTTCGAGCCCGGACATGACATCACAGGGGCCGGAGCCGGCAAGGTCTCCTTCCATAGGCTCGGTCCCAGAAGTGACATCAAGAGGGCCAGGTGGAATCTCCCATGAATTGTCTACAGGAAAGGGAGAAAAAGAGTCAGTGCACTCTGCTACATCCCGGTATGACTCGGAACTGTCCTTACTCAAGCCCTTTAGCTGCCTCCCATGCGCACGTGTGTGACATGGGTTAAAAGCGAAATGACCATGGAACAGTAGCTTAGAGCGGAATGGAAGCATATCACTGAAACATCAGCATTGCATCTTTGGTGTAGTCCATCAAATTCATGAGCAATAACTATTTACATAAAAGAGAAGCTTTAAGTATAAGAGTATGTACTATGTTATATTATATTATATATATATTGTGGATGCATGCTGTGTAGAAAGCTAGGGATGGCTTAGTTACAAAGAAAATGCACTTTCTTACAAATAAATCAAAAAAGGTGAAGGGTCAGGTGGCATGTTTCAACTGCTTTAATGCACAAGGTCTCATATCTCACAGTAATTCAAATTTTTGATGAGATTTATAAGATCTTTATATCAGCGCACACAAACAAGTACAGGTACGTAGATTACCAGCACATAAATCAATAAAGAACGGTCATCCATTAGTGTTTGTATTTTAATTCAATAGAGTGTGAATCATAGAAACAAATAGACACAGATGATCGCAATCCTTTTTAACGTCTTTTGCTTCCTTTTCAAGGAAAGCGCTTAATCATCCCTCTTTCCAGGAACCTTTGTGCCACTAATGAAGCTGCCCAAATGTGTAATACTACTGGGGTTGCTGGGATTTTTAGGCCATTTAAGTAGCTCTGCAACAAGATTCTCTAATGCAAACACCCCTTTCCCTGGCCAAGGCGCTTCTGTCTTTCAGGTTCATATCAAGGGTAGCATCCCCACTCCTTTCCAGGAGAGCAGATCTAAAAAAAGTTGCTTTTGAAATTTATAGCCTTGAGAATTTAGAAACTGCGACACATTTTGATTGATAACTGATTAAACTTTCTTCTCCATTTTAGCTGTTGTTGAAAGACTCTGGGTCCCGTGGTGGCTGGTGCCCTGCCCGGGATTGTTCCTGTCTTGCACCTTGTGTTGGCTGGGAATGGGCTCCAGCAGACCCCCGTGAGACCCCTGTGTTAGGATATAGTGGGTTGGAAAATGACTGACTGACATGAACTGACTGAAAGACTCTAATAGTGTTCCTGCAATTGCCACAGAATAAAGAGAGAGAGAGAGAGAGAGGGTTAGGAGCACACGCTGATACAGCGCATTGCCGCACCCAGCACATGACAAACCAACTCACGATCCAGATTAGACCAAACCATGCAATGAGTGGACACTTTGGCACCACACTAGTTCAGGTGGAATGGAACCCGTGTGAGTTTTTTTATGGTGGCTGGGAGTTGCCAATTCTGTCACCAACCCCCAGGTCTGCTGGATGCAGATTAACGTTATACTCAGGACGGAGCAATTGCAAGGTTAAGGACCTTGCTCAAGTGCCCAATGAAGTCAGAGTCACTTTTTATTGTTTACGGGATTCAAACCAGCAACCTTCTGATTGGCCAATGCAGACCCCTGACTCAGAGCCACCACTCTGTCAGAATAAAGTGTGTTTGAAAAAACCTCTATTAATTTTGTTTGTGCAAAGCAGAGCCCAGAATGCAATTCTCCTTCTCTTCTCTCTCTCCCTGGATTGTATATATATATATATATATATATATTATTTGAGTAGTGTTCTTTGCTGTATTGCTTGGTATTCTATGTTTTTCAATTAAATGTTATTTTGTGTTTTAGTTTAACATGTTACTGTAAGTTAAATATTGGAAGTGCGCTAAATATAAGTATGTTTCCTTTATTATAACATGCAGTTTTTTATGTCAAACAATAAGCAGGTAATGTTACATTTTGAATAACTTACATAAAGTTAGTTAGAGGGAATTAAGTCAGCAGCCTTCTGTTGCAAAGGCCAGTTTCTTAAACACAAGACCACAATGATAATGTTAATTAAGCCAATACATTCTCTTGTAATAACTCAGTGTTTAAGGACATATTGTTCAAACAGGCTAATTTTTCTGTACTCAGAATCAACTGAACCTGAACAGAAAAACTTACCTTTAACTATGGGTTCAGTTGTGATGATAAAAGACTTTATATTCCTGACTGAGAAGCAGTCATTACTTCAAGAAGGGATCTTCAGTATCTAAACTCTTGTGCTAGAAAGAGTAATTCTTTTCCCTATGAAGTTGAAGAGGACAAAGCAAAGAGCCTGAGGAAAAGCACAAAGCACCACAAACAAAGGACCACATTGCAAGATAATGCACTGCAATGCAAGAAGAATCCTTAACTTGAACCCAGAGCAACAACAACAAACAACTCCAGACAGCATCAGACATCATCTTCAAAGATTTGGTATTGTAAAACTCTTTATATGTGGCAAGATAAATTAGAACTCCAAATAGCAAGAAAAACAGTGAATCTCTTCTGTGTTATATGTTCATCTGTCTTGTATATCTTACATCTTGTCTTCTTTCTCAATATATATGAGAGAGAGGGGTTGGGAGCATGTGCTGATAGTATCTTGTCATGCCCACCACACAATGAACACCCTGGATTGGGAGTACAGTGGGTGACACCTTAGCACCCCACTAGAACAGCGTGAGTTTTTTTTACATGCTGGAATGCCAATCCTACCACCAACCTCCAAGTTTTCCCTGTAAGTTGGAAGACTTGCTTGCAGGCTGGATGTAGATTAACATCATACCCAGGATGAGGCAATTGCAGGATAAGGGCCTTGATGAGGGACCAAACTGAGTTAGACTCATGTCTGGCATTTATGGGATTCGAACCAGCAACCTTCTGATTTCTGGTGCAGATTCCTAGCTTCAGAGCCACCACTCCGCCTCAGTATATATGATCTTATCATATGTCCTTCAATCCTGTGTTCATCAATAAAGTATAATATCTTTTTCTTAAAACTAGTGTGGTTCAGATACCCCAAAATAAGTTTAACAGCTGGCGGCCGCCTCCTACACAAAAACGTAAGAAAAATAAATAGCCTTACTAAATTATTTGATTAACTACCAGGATTGCTGAAGGAAAAAACTGATAATTAATTAACCAAGTTAAAATTATTTTCCATTTTCCTATAATATTTTGCCATCCATGGGGACAGGCGAGTTAAAGTAACTCATTTTCACATAGGGATGTGTTTTTATTGTGTCACATTATTTAAGAAACTCTTACATTAATCTTCAGGGAAAGTGAAATGCCAATGTATTTAAATTGAATAGGTGTCTTGAACTCCAAAAAACAAAATGTCATACCAGCAACCACCAGGAATAAAATAACATCAAAGCCCTGGTTGACTTTGTGTAGTGCAGAAAACTGCTTTAGTTCAAATTGTTGATATGAGTTCTGCTGGATCTGGTTTTAATGATGCAGTACCACTGAATATGTGAAGTCTTTATTTTTTTTGTGGTCAATTCTGATTGCCCCAGAATGATTTTGAGGTTTCTTCTTTGACATGACAACCCCAAAATTAATTAGGACTCCATTTATGGTCTTTGAAGAAAAGTGTGTTTTGAATTTATTAGCAAAATATTAAAACCGATTCATAGCTTGCAGAGTTGTGCATATGATACACCTATCTAAACCTACTAGGTGGATTTACTGCCCATTCCTTACTGTTATGATTCTGTTATTTATAGATTATTTTAGATTTTTTTATCTTCGTGTCTCTTTTGAGTTTCTGAATATAGAGAATCCATATTTCAGGCTTATTCTTGTGAATTTCCCATTGGGATTAATAAAGTATCTATCTATCTATCTATCTATCCTATCTATCTATCTATCTATCTATCTATCTATCTATCTATCTATCTATCTATCTATCTATCTATCTATCTATCTATCTATTCTGTGCTAAAAAAAACAGTTGTTACAATAGTTTGCCATTTTGTACAACTGGAGGTCACGTCCGCGTAGTGAGGGTTTAAAGTTCAGTGTCACACACTACCTGCCAATTCAGAGCTTAGGATTGCTATAATGGTGATGGATGGTGCACTTGAAATCATGGAAATCATGCTAAATGACTGCAAGTATTTAACAATGTTTGAACCTTTTAAAAATACAAAGTAACAAATTTTGAAAAAAGGATGTTTTTCTTTTATGAAAAATGATCATTTTTGGACTTTAAATATTACCCCTAAACTTGATGATGGATATCTTCTTATATTTTGAACTTAGTGTGGGCGAAAAGAATGCAGACTGACAGCAGGCGGTTTTCTCTTTAGTTCTCTTTTATTTCACATTAGGAGTCACAGGAAGTAAAGATTCAGAGAGCGCAGTCTACCGCCACAGGGCTCGTCAGAACCCCGGTGAAAATTAAGGGGAGTCTTATATACTTCTTTATCCCATGATTAGTAAGTTAAGCAATGTCTGAGCTAAGCATTAGCTATGTTCCCCAAAACTGAATACAGGACAGACTCTTTGCACGTACACCCTGCAGCCTTGTGATCTTTTTCTTTTTCCTGAGTCATTCACTTTGAGGAAGTAAAGCATTGGGTAACACATTTTTGTTAGTTCAATAAATCAAGCTTTTCCTTTTCACTGACAAAGTTACAAGCATTGCTTTTGAAATTCAGTTATAAAACACACAGGGTACAAAGTGCTAAGGAGAACATTCTTCTTCCACATTAGTAAAAGAAAATATCAATCAACTCAATTAATTAAATTGAATGTCTGTCAGCACTTACGCATATGGAAAAGTTTCGATGGTCACTAGCACTCTGGATATAAGCACTTCTCCAGTTAGGTGCTTGGTTTAATTTTCTGCAGCAAATGGATAAATATTAGTTTTGTTTTAATTACTACAAAACAATTTGACTGTGCACTTCTGTTAGCTAATAAAATCATTAAACTGAAGTACCCTATGAAACACATATTGAATTTCTCTCAAAATATGGGGTATTAGAAAAAGAAAATTTGAGCTATAAAACTACATTAATAGAAACTAAGTAGAAAATGTTAATAGAATACAATTTTGGTCAAGGGCTAATGACTTCCACAAGGGCATGTGAGGGGGAAGCTCAAGCCCCATTTGAATCTCTGCTTGCACACATGACTTAATATGAATGCGTTAATGCGTACGTTTGTGAAAACTGCTATTTTATGGAGGCATCAAATAACAAAAATATTGGACAATATTTATTTTCAGAGCTTTCAGTTTTGTAGTTAACTGATAGTATTTCCTTCTCAACATACATTTAACAAAATAATAAAATGAATCACATTTTTCAAAGACAAATAATTTTGTTATACTGTCTGACTTACTTCTTGTATTGAGCCCGTTCTTTTTGACACCCACTGCATGCCCAACCTACCTGGAAAGGTGTCTCTCTTGAACTGCCTTTCCCAAGGTTTCTTCCATTTTTCCCTACAAGGTTTTTTTGGGAGTTTTTCCCTGTCTTCTTAGAGAGTCAAGGCTGGGGGGCTGTCAAGAGGCAGGGCCTATTAAAGCACTTCTTGTGTGATTTTGGGCTATACAAAAATAAATTGTATTGTATTGTATTGTACTTCTCTCACTGTTTATGAAAAATCTTTACTTTTGCAAACCAAAGCAGGACTCTTTGCCAGGATTCCACACTAGGCTCTTCTTGCTTATTTTTTAATTGCAGAACCACACAGGCTCTTTTCAACTAATAAGACTTATTCTATTGTGACTGCACTAAATCCTGTTATTGAAACTCTGACAAAATTGTCCAGACCTCCAGCCACAGAGTTTTAGGAATAGACTACATTCTGACAATGTTAAACAACAAAACTGGCATTCTCAGTATAAATCCAGTTACAGTAGAATGGGCCCGTCAAGCAGCTATTGAACCAAGCTAGCTAAAATAATAAGGGAATTTTGGTGCACAGCCATTAATCTTCTTAATAACTGGGCAAACTGCTTATCTGCCTAACTAGGCTACACTTTTCTCAACTGCAGGGCAGAGATATCACAGGCTAGACGCTTTATGTGTTTGTGGTTAGTGACAACTATCTGAAGATGGTTAGAAATGATACAAAGTACAGACCCTAATTGAGCAAACTCTTTTAAATCCTTTAGAAATGTCTAGGTATTCTATTTTATCTGTGTTTGGATATTGTAACTTCTTGTTGAAATTATTCTATAGTACCTTACTATGTGCAATTAAGACAGGTTTACTACCTAGAAAAGAATGTTTCTTATGCTTTTAGTTAATATTTCTTTTCATGTAATTTGTCTGCTATCTTTACTGTAACAAGTAGTTTGTTTTTGTGATCTTTGCAATAACACCACTTATCTTCACACTCATTTGGCATTTTTATGGAATCCACTATTTTTCACTGTTTAAGTGACACCGAGTTCTGTATTTTTAGTTAGCATCATGAAGGGATGATCAGATGGAGCCATTTAGTCTCTAAGAGAAGTTGAAAGCATATATGCCAGTGGGAAAAGAAGGGCACTACTAGGGGCAGTAAACAGGGGGCTTGGAAAGAGGTCACATTAATTATTGGCTGACAGAAAGTCATACATGATTACAGGTCAGGAGAACTGCGTTTGTGATGCCCTTTTAAAGGTTAGGCCCAGAAGGCCTGTCAGAAGGCTGACACAACCATCCAGCTTTTTAGTTGGAAACACAAAGTCCCTGAATGGGGGTAGCTTCATCATGTTATTTTCTTTTTTAATTTAGGCACTCTAGAAGCTGCCATGAGGATATGACCTCTTTAAGACTTCACTCCAGCTCAGCGATTGAGCAGTCCTGGGGTGAGACTACTGATGGGTACTGATGGTGCATCTATAGTCGAATCCCTAACATCCTCTGTCCTGGACGTGATTACGAGGAGTGACTCCAGAATAGTGGTTAAAGCCATGTCACCCTGGAGGTCATATGTAGTCTGGAGTTTAAAGGTGAGTCTAAGGCAAGTGCTAATTGGTGGGAGGTAATGGTGTGGGTCATAAAAGAGAGAGAAGAGGAGAGAGTGTTTTAGGTGAGGTGGGCAAAAGCAGGTAAATCTCACCTATTCATATAGGAGGAATATTCCTTATGAGAGATTCCAGAGGGTGTTCTCTCTTTTCTTTTTTGTATGAATTCTTTTTTTTGATTCTTTTTGTGTTTAAGATGTTTTTTTATACATTTAGGCTCCTTGATGTTACACCAGGAGTGAAAAGACACTTAAACAAGGTGATCTTCTGTTACAATGCTGATATGTCATTAGATGATAAAATCAATAAAAATAACTTGATTAGGATAATTTTGATTTGGTTTCATTAAAAAAAGAAAAATACATTTTAAAACTCAGTGTTTTTATGCAATGTTTTGGCATTTTTCATTTATTTTTTATTATCGATATCATGCATTCCTTGAGTAAATTTTAATACTAGAATTACCAGAGCCAATGAAAAAACTCATAATTCTGGCCCACCTTAAATCCCTTTGCACCTCTCCGTCAGCGTCTTTTGTCTTCTAAAGGTGTTGATAAGCCCAAGCAGCCTGCTATACCACACACCCACCCCCACCCGCACCACATCAGAATGGGCAAGAAGTGTGTGCTACCCAGAATTGTAAGGGGAAATAATTTGATGTGTGTTTTTTGTCTACAACAATCTATGTAGACACATCGTTAAAACAGAAACGTTTTTCATGTTTTAGTAATAAATATCAAAATGTAGACATGAACTGTATAATATGTGAAGGATGATGGCCATCAGTATGATATGACAGCTTCTGTGGTGCTGTGGTTAGAACTGCTGACATATAATCTGGAGGTCGTGAATTCAAAACCCGCTCCCGGGCAAATTTACCATTTAGTGTGGTGAGCTGCACTTTTTGTTAATATTATGCAATAAAAACACATTTAATTTGTGTCTGTAACAGCCAGTGTAAATTTTATGTAAATTTAAAGTAAAGTAATTTGCGTTTTTTTTTTCACTTTTACTCTCTCAGTCACGATCATGATACAACCCCACCCACCCCAGATCTGACGCGGTTACTTTTTTATCTGAAACTGGGAATAACTGTAGATGTGAGTGTTGTTTTGAGACAATGGAACTGGAAATTCTCTGATCTGGAGGGATAAAAGCTGACACACAAACGCTGGTAGTGTTCCTGCTCACGCTGAATTAGTATGCACATTATGGTCCATGATGTCAAAGCTGCACTGACAAAAAAAACAGAGACATAGGTATATATAATATTTGGAATAACTCATTGTATGACCTATATAGTACATTTCGGAAAACATAGTGGCACTGATGCAACATTATTCATATTATTCATATTCATTCGCATAACATCTTGCGCTTGTAATCAGTGACCGCATTTTTTTTTTCCGATCTTGCAGTGTCCACTTTTGGGTGCATGGGGGTGTTTCTTTTGTACTCCAGGACATGCAGAAGAAAGAATAGTACAGAGAGGTCAGTTCTGTGCTATATGCAATCATCAGATTCAAATGTTAACAGTTCACAGTTTTCAAATAATATTGCATTAGTGCGACAATGTTTTCTGATTGGTATTATTCAGGTCATAAAATGATTTCTTCAAAATGTCATGTATATTTGTCTCTTTCTTTTTTATCTGGTGCTGCGTTGACATCGTGCACCAGAAGGTGTGAGCTTATTCAGTGCAGCAGGAGCAAGCAGGTGGCCGGTTGCTTATGCTATAACATGCTTGACCAGGCGGCAATCAACGCACATGTACTGTGCAAGGCATGCACGGGGCCACTGAGAAAAGAAGAGTGTTCATGGCTCACCTTGCAGAGGACTTCGTTGTTGCTTCTTACAAGAAAAGGCGATGGATAAAATAAAAGAGGATGCAACATCGACAAGCTTCTGTTCCAAGACTGCCACTCCCCCCAGCCTCTTCAGTGTAATAGTAACCACAGCACAGAGAGAAGTGTGTTCATTGCAACAGGTACACATGTCGTAAACGTAGAAAGGACGGCCCTTGGTTGTGTGTGAACTGTTAACATTTGAATCTGATGATTGCATTTAGTGCGGAACTGACCCCTCTGTACTATTCTTTCTTCTGCATGTCCTGTAGTACAAAAGAAACAGCCCCGTGCACCCAAAAGTGGACACTGGCAAGATCGGAAAAAAAAATGCGGTCACTGATTACAAGTGCAAGATGTTATGCGAATGAATATGAATAATATGAATAATGTTACATCAGTTGCACAATGTTTTCCAAAATGTACTATACAGGTCATAAAATGAGTTATTCCAAATATCATATATACCTATGTCTCTGTTTTTTTGTCAGTGTGGCTTTGACATCATGGACCATAAGGTGCATACTAATTCAACGTGAGCAGGAACCCTCAGTAAAACTGAATAAAAAAAAAATTCAAGTGATGGTGAGATATGAAGAGGGCAGATTCACCAGCGTTTGTGTGTCAGGTTTTATCCCTCCAGATCAGAGAATTTACAGTTCCATTGTCTTAAAACATGACTCACATCTACAGTTATTCCCAGTTTCAGGTAAAAAGTAACCGTGTCAGATCTGGGGTGTTGTATCGTGATCGTGACTGAGAGAATAAAAGTGAAAAAAAACCCCACTAATTTTTACAAGTACTATAAATTTACACTGGCTGTTACAGACACAAAACTCATGTATGTTTTTATTGCATAATATTAACAAAAAGAGCAGCTCACTACTCTAAATGGTAAACTTGCCTGGGAGCGGGTTTCAAACTCACGATCTCCAGATTGTACGTCAGCAATTCTAACCACAGTACCACGGAACCCGTCGTATTGTACTTACACCTTTTGTGAAAGTGTTTATTTGATATTTGGCCATCAGCCTTCACACATTATACAGTTCATGTCTAAATTTTGTTATTTATTACTAAAATATGAAAAACATTTCTGTTTTAACGATGTGTTTACATAGATTGTTGTAGACAAAAAACACACATCAAATTATTTCCCCTTACAATTCTGGGTAGCTCACTCCCAGATAATCAATCAAGGGAGGAACTGAGAGAACTTCTTGCCCATTCTGATGCGGTGGGGGGGATGGTATAGCAGGCTGCTTGCTGCTTGGGCTTATCAACACATTTAGAAGACAAAAGAGGCTGACTGAGAGGTGCGAATGGATTTAATGTGGGTCGGAATTACGAGTTTTTTCGTTGGCTCTGGTAATTCTAGTGTTAAAGATGGTGTTATATTTTTTATATGTTTCATGCAGCACCCTATTCTTCACTTAGCACATCTTATTTTTTACTCATTCACTGTAGTGATTTTTTTTGTATCAAATACATTCCCATATGGTGAGTCCTTTAAAAATGTTCCCCATTATTACAGAATTCTGTTTTTACCATGATAAAGAATAGATTAAACAAATTGTATAGATTGATGGATGTTCACTGATCCCATGTTTAAAAGCATATCTACCATAATTTTTTAGAAGCTCATTTATTTCCACTTTAAGAAAAGAAATCAAAAGAAAAATGACATACAAAGCGATGGTTGCTGTATTTAACCCTAACCCTAACCCTCACCCATGAATTCATTTTAGCCAGCGTTTTTCAATACTGTGGCACAGTCAGTGGAATTTGATCTCAGAGGCAAAGTGTAAGAAAGGAATTAACCTTTGGTAAGAAAGCCGTCTATATAGAGGCATGTGCTTCTACTCTTTCATACAAGGTTTATTTAGAACTAACTAGGACCCAGAGAAAATGTGTTAGTAAAAAAAATAATTCATAGTACAATACGCTAAAGCAAACTTCAGCTTCTTTCTCCACAGGATGCCTATTAATAAAGTGTACTTCAGCATACTGATGATGATGTTTAATTAAGATCTTATTGTTCTCAGCAATAGGTAGATTGGATGAAACTGTGATTACCCATAAACTTAAGGTTTAAAGATTCAGTGAAGGTGAAATTATGCAGATAACACTCTTCTAGGTACACACAGCAAGAGATACCAAACTGAGAAACTCAATTCACATGCATTGTTTTAATATTTGCCATTTACCAAATAAATGCATACAAATGCACATATTTGAACTGAGTATGTTGACGGTTTGAGTTTTTGAAGGTTAAATAAATACGTTAAAAAAATAGTATTCCAAAGTTGATGGTAGGTCAGGCTGCCAAACCAAAGGTTTATAAGATGCTTTGCATACATTCACATATAGTATTACCACCGATTTTAGAGTAGGAAAGAGTGAATAAGGAAAAGTTATGGAATGGTATGGGATAGAAGAAGACTGCTAAGCCCCACATGTCTTGAGAACAGATCTTAGCTGGAGACAGAAAAAGAAAGAATGAGAGGGAATATCAAGACAAGACCATATAAATTGGAATGTTCTGAGCCCTGTGTTGTTGAAACTGCCCTCAAGTGTTGTAATTCCAATGAGTTTAAGCAATCAGGGAAATGATTCAACTTTTCACCAAAAAGGTCAGAATAGAATACCTAAAAAACAATTACTATTTAAAATTTGGTGATGGATGGGGTTTCCCACTTTGTCGCAGATAGTCGATGTGGGTGCAAAGGCCTTATTTCTTTGTAGTTTAAAAACTAACAATTTACTTAGCTAAATGTTGGATGCATAACAACATGCGTGTATGCCCATGTTTGTAATTAGCCTTTCATAATCCTACTCTACCACACGAGGGCGCACATCTTCCAAAGAAGTAAGGTGCAACGCCATTAACTTCAATTTTTTTTCCCCAACATTCTCTAGCTTATGCTGATGAGAAACTAATTGTTAAATCTTGTATTGCACCCTTAATAGCTGTTCATACATATGATAGATTAACCATATTCGACTAATTAATAATGAACACCTCTGATACGGACATAAAGAAGAATAAATCAAGGAGGAATTAATCTGAGAATGATACCTTAGCCAATGTATTTTGGTTTATACTGTCTTCAGGTTTTGAAAAAAAGTAAACATGTTTAAATTGTTTGAAACCAATTTTATATATATATTTTAAAGGCAAGTATTGTTTTTGTGTTGTTGGTATTGTGTGACTTTCAATTAACCTATTTTGTGATGCAAGATTTCCTTTTGAAAATGACTTTATCAGTATCCATTCAGGAAGAACAATCCATAGTCGGTATCAGGCGTGATATATTTACCATAGTATATACAATTATATTTACTGTAGATATAAATGGACAAGTTAATATTAAATACTAAGCAGTATTATCCATCAAGAAAATTTTAACTCAAGAAAAACTGAATTCTAGCAACACAGTGGATTTGACACCATAACCTCTGGATGAAAAAAATGCATGCCAAGTCTAAACATCTAAGAACCTCAATATAATCATCTGAATCATTACTAGGTGCTTGATATAAGACATAAGTTAAAAAAAAATCACTATGTAGCAGCTATTTTTTAAGGTTCAGGTGCCTCATCACCCGATATCTCTATGCAACACATTGCTCTACTATTTGATGCAATATGATTTGGATGATGTAAAATGTGTTATGATTATATTATAGGTTTTTAGCACTTGATTTCCGTACAGAATGCAAAAGTGATTAATGGTTTCTGTCACTGTTAACACACACTCTGCAGCTAAGGGATATTTTACTGTTTTTAGCAAGCTTTGTTTAAAAGTGGTCAGAATGCTCAGAGAAAAACCTGCTTTACAGTCTTATTCGCTTACTGATTTTATACAGGACACTTATAATCTCTCAGTTCACATTAGAGAGAGGTTTTAAGCAGATACAATGCATTTTAATGTCTGTGAAAAAAAAATGTTCATGAAAAAAAGTGAGCACTGGTAGCTGAACTTTTCCTTATAGTGACATCATTGCACCTATCCACCTGTGCTGTATGCACCAAGTATAAGGTCTTCCATTCATAATTTGGTTGAAGAACACTCTGCCTGTTTTGTCAGTAAAAGGATGTTTTTAAGTACTTTGTCTGTTATTGCATACTGAATGTTTTCAGGTTCTGTATTTGTATATGACAAAGTGCCAACGTGTAGTAGAGCTACTTAAATTTGCTAAATCTCCCAGTAGTCCCGGTGGTATTTCATCATTGGGCAGCTTTAGTGTGGCTGGGGTTTCCTGGAATTAGGTGCTCACTTTAAAAGGGAACCAAAAAGATGTCTATATTTGTTTCTAGGCATCAAACGCTATTGGATTACAACTACAACTACCATGGATTGCAGTTTTTGCCTGGATGAATGTGCTGTCCTGTGCCTGCTTGATTTCATCTTGGATGGATACATCCAGAGCAGAGCACTCCCATTCACACCAAATCTTCACACTAGTAACACCACAACTAGAACCTGGTAGAACTAATCTTTAAATTTCATTCAGAGGGCTGTTCACAGGGGTTTTCATTCCTCACACCATCAGCATCTGCACCTGCTAGACCAGGCTGCGTTTGAACATTATCGTAAGTGTTAATTGTTTAATGAGTAGTGTCTGTTGTTTTGTTCGGTTTCATGTGTGGGTTGTAAAAAATTATCGCTGTTAGGGAATTGGGGAGGGCTTTTGTGTACACATTGTTGTATTGGATTAAGGGGATTTGAAAATGTTATGTTTTCTCTGATTCTGAAGAATAGTCATCAAGCCATTAAAACTGAAGTTTTCTGATTCAGACTTGTAACTATGTTACTGTGTTAACCTACAAATCATTAAAAGTTCTAAAATATTTAAATATGCATGCTTTGTGTTTAAGGTGATTGAGGATGGTGATAATTTAGGAATTAAAAACCGTTGTTTTCTGTCACAGGAACATGAAAGTAGCCATGTCTCTGTTACAGAGCTTTCATTTTCCAATCAACCAATAGATTTAGTTTAGCTTTTCTAATCAACCAGTTTGATGTCAGTGGAAAAAATTAACTGTGCAACACTGCAATTCAAGATAATTTGTTATTGTATGTTTGACTGAATTTTGTGTAAAGATCACAATCAAAGTAACTTGCTTGGGTTTTGAATGTTGGAGGCAAACTCTCATATATGGAGAAAAACCCCACCTGGACACAGCGATAACTTACACTGTCCAGAAAAACAATTGTATACCAACAGACTCAAACACAGAATGCTGCCTTTGTGAAACAGTAGCACTACTATATGGTGGCATGTAAGGAGTGTATTTTTTAAAAATACATGTTTCTGCTTTCATGTTTTGGATTGCTGAGTATGAAGCATAAGCATCCATGTGTACTTCTATGTGTCTACAAGAGCAATGCTATAGCAGACAATGTCTGAAACTACATTTAATACTGATTAAAGAGTTATGATAAAATTACTCAACCATAGTAGTTACTTGTAAGATTCAGTTTGATGAGAAAATTGACAAAGACGATTCTTCTGCCACAATTTGAGTTTAAAACCCAGTATTCATTCTGTATATACATTTATATATTCAGATTTTTACCAGGCTGCTCACAAATCCCTGTAGACTTTCTAAAAAATTGGAATGAAACAAAAAGACAATTGGTCTTTCATTTCTTTTATTTTGCCAATCAGTCTTCAAGCAAAAACACATTTGTTCTGTTTGTTCGTTGAAAATGCAAGTTTATTTATATCCCAGAGAGCCTTATGTATTTATTTATTTTTTAAATCAAATCTGCAAACATTTTCATCTTCACACAGTTTTTTATTTTATATTTTTCACAGTATTGCATTATTTAATGGTATGTTTTAGATTAAAAAAATGTAAAGAAAGGAGTAAAAATTGATTATTTCAGAATCCATCCCATAGAAAAGAAATGTGTTCTTTAAAAGTATTACCAAAAGTCATCAGTTGTTTTGAGCTGTATCATGCATCAGACCTTTCATGAACAAATGTTGTGACCGCTTAAAAAAAGATGTTACAAAAAAGAAAAAAGGTATCTCTGCAGTTTAGGAAATATTTTTCTCTGAATAGCTCTACACACAAAACCATCACAAATTAAAATACAAAATATTGATTTTGAAAAATATGCAGCATTTAATTGCTGCTTTATTGAGAATCACATGAGAGAAACATTTCACTTGACATTTAGAAATGAATGGACAAATGGCACCAAAATGAATGGTGAAAAAAAAAGAAAACAAATCAGAAAAAATCTATCCATTAACTGAATTAAGTGTAAGGATGGAATAAATGTTGAATGAGATGCCAGTCTATCATGGAAAATTTCTTCAGATGCACAATTTGGTGTAGGACAGGGCTCTTGACCAGTACAAAAGAATGGATGTAGGTCTTCAATTCAAAACCTCAAATTTGCTTGAATGAATTTCACTTTTGTGTACTACTTGGTTTTCAGTGTATATCAATTTAACAGTATTTTAGCAAAAATACAGCGAATGTGTTTTGGATGTTGGGAGAAAACAACTTGATAACTGGTAGTGAATTCATGTGACTTTAGTAACATAATATTTTTTTAAATGGTTATTTTAATATTTGTTATCCTATTATGTCAGAAACTTTGTTACCTCCGTTCTTCATGAAAACACAAGATTCAGTTTTGTTCTCAGCCATCACTAAAGACCACATGGTGTAAGTAACAGGATTTTGTCAGGTCGAGTAGGATGGTAGTTATAGATATTGTATGGGTTCTAAGAAAATAATTTGGATATAATTAAAGGTTCTTACCCCCTGCCACATTTAGCAGATGCTCTCACTAGCTTGTTTGGGGCATGCTGGTTCACTGCAAAGGATTATCCAGCTGAATACTGGCAAATTGAACTTCAGCCCCAGGACAGGGAAAAACTAGTTTTAAACCTGGAAATGTCCTTCATCACTTCAAAATTATGCCAGTGAGGTTAAGAAATGCTCATCCAACTTTTCAAAGATTGATTGAGCTTCTGCTTCATGGATATTATTGCAATTTATGTCTCATTTATCTTGATATTCTCATATTTAGTCTAACTTTCACTAAGCACCTTTGAAGCTTGAATGCAGTGTTTGGCTTTTTTTCTGTGGGTCTCAGGCCAATAAATGTAAACCAGGCCTGCAGCCAACAATTTTTTTAGGGATTGTTATATCTAGGGATCCTCTATAGCCTGACACAAGTGACACTAACAAAGTCTGGGACTGTCCAACCCCTAGAATAATGACTAAGGTAGGAACATAAATACGCTTGTGTTCATAAGATTTCTCAGAAATGTTACTTTTGTTGTCTCATACCTTATTGTAAAGTCTGGATTAAATTGAATGAACAGTATCCATGCAAAGATGGCTTTCCGTCTCTGAATATTCACTAATTAATCTTTTTATTGTGGTTTGGTTCTTCCGTTTTTCTCACAACCCTTCTTCCTCTACACAGATGAATCCCAAGAGAGCATTCTTGTTCAAATTCAAAACAAGAAAGAGCTTATTACAGGATATGCAACACATCAAAAAAAAGTTTACTTATGATTAAGAGCTTTGGACACTTTTTTAGTCAGTATGACTTTTTAAACTTTGTTTGGGATGTCATTCACAGCCCTCTCAAAATATAAGGCTCTACTGAACCTGAAAAATCTCCTGTTGATAAGGGTTATACAGGTAGATGGTGATGCTGGATAACCTGAGCTAGTCTTTTTTAGGCACATATGTATAGTGCATCATTTCCGGGGATTAAAAGGAGCAATGGGGAATGATTTGGACGTAGCACCGAAACTTTCCCATTTTTCTGTGTAATCCTCGGCTAGGAATAAGGGACTAACAAGACTATTGAACTCTCCTGGTTCCTATCTCTCAGTCCACCTCTTCCACTTCCAGACAATTAAATCTTAGCCACTGGTCAAAATGGCATCAGTCCTTGGATGACCACTGAAGGTACTGACTCAGAATGAGACAGGAAAGATCTTAACGATACAGATCAAAACCAAAAGTCAAGTTAATCAGCCGTTTAAATTTCTAACCAAAAATCAAAGTACCAAAAGAAAGAACAGAGTATTAAAGGCAAGAAGTCAATTTTTACCAAAAGAATCACACACCAACACATTGATTATCTGTAAAAGAAGATGATACCATGGCCCCAAGTTCCAGCCTTTAAATCTATTGCATTAATGACAGATGTTGCAACCTACTCACCCACACCCCACAGCAACTGGGAGCCACATTTCAGCAAGGAGGACTCATAAAATAATGACACTTATATATAAAACTAGCTGTGTAAGCCCATACTGTAAAAAGCCCGGGCTCCTAGAAACTATTGAAATCATCAGAAAAAAAATTGAAATGTAGAGTCGGCAGTTTCATTTTGCGGACATTCTTGCCTTCCTTGTCTATTAGTTTCTGTCTCGTTTGTCTTTCCTCGGCGGTTTCACTTTGGCAATGGAGTTGCTTTCTTTCAGCTTCATGCTGTAGCCTTGTACTTCATTCTTCTTCCAACTTGTTAACTTGTGGCTGCCTTGCTGGCTCTTTGAGCTTCATGCTGTAGCCTCGCACTTCCAGGCCGCCTCGCAAATACAGACAGACACACTTCCACTCATAGATGTTTATATATGTGGCATAAAGCTTTATATTTTTTCACTTTTCAAAACATCTTGTAAGAAGAAATAAATGTTATTTTCACAATCCCTGGATTCCAAACCCCCTAAAAAGGCATATACTTTACTTAAAACAATTCAGGGAATTCACAATGCAGGGAATTCACAATGGCTTATTTTTCTTTTGTTTGCTTCCTTTTGCCAACGGCAAATTAAACTGGGTTACTTTTGGTGCCATAACTCTTTTACATTGTTCTCTCTCAGTTATTTTTTTTGCAATGTTTAAGAGAATACTATTGTTTATAGAAATGATAACCAGGGGCCTCATGTGTAAAACTTGTTTACGCTCTGAAACATGTGTAAGCCATTGTTTACACAAAAGTTGGGATTTATAAAACATGAACCTGTTGTGGAAATTGGCTTAGTTATGTAATACTGTGACCATCCACAAGACCTACACAAGCTTTTTGATGGTGGCAGGACAACAAAATTAACCTTAAATCTCATTTTGTTTCAATGAGGGGCCAATCACTCTGGTGTTATTTTACTAATTATATCACAGTTAACTGATGTTCTCTCAGTACATCTGTCTTCAATGTTGGTAATAATGCCTAATACAATACTAATTGCTTCATTATTTAGCCAATTTATTTTTGCTATAAAAAGGGTGTGCTGTGTGTTGTATGACATACTCTTGTTGGCAATGGCATCATTAGTGGTTTTGGAGGGTATTACCAATGGCAGGCAACACAAGGTGATGATGACTGGCTAATAAGCCAATTTAGACTTCCTAGAGCCATCTTGTAGGAGGTATGTACTGGACTGGATCTTACATTACAGAAACCATTACAGACCTCAGAAATCACACAGTCCCTGTCTAGTTGCAGGTTTAAACAACTGTAAACTATCAGGAATTTGTAAGGGATGATATACAGTCATGGCCAAAAGTTTTGAGAATGACACAAATATTGGTTTTCACAAAGTTCGCAGCTTCAGTGTTTTTAGATCTTTTTGTCAGATGTTTCTGTGGTATACTAAAGTATAATTACAAATATTCCATAAGTTTCAAAGGGTTTTACTGACAATTATATTAAGTTTATGCAAAGAGTCAATATTTGCAGTGTTGGTCCTCCTTTTTCAAGACCTCTGCAATTCGCCCTGGCATGCTGTCAATCAACTTCTGGGCCAAATTCTGACTGATGGCAGCCCATTCTTGCATAATAAATGCTTGTAGATTGTCAAAATCTGTGGGTTTTTGTTTGTCCACCTGCCTCTTCGGGATTGACCACAAGTCCTCAATGGAATTAAAGTCTGGGGAGATTCATGACCATGGACCCAAAATTTTGATGTTTTGTTCCCCAAGCCACTTAGATATTAGTTTTCCATCATGCTGGAAAAGGCATTGTTCGTCATCAAAGTTTTCTTGAATGGTTGAGAGAAATTGCTCTTGGAGGATAGTTTGGTGCCATTCTTTATTCATAGCTGTGTTCTTAGGGAGAATTGTGAGTGAGCCAACTCCCTTGGCTGAGAAGCAACACCACACATGAGTGATCTCCTCAGGATGCTTTATTGGTGGCATGACACAGGACTGGTGGGAGAGCTCACCTTTACTTCTTTTTTCTGGATGCCCCAAACAATGTACCTTTTGCTGAATATCAGTCTGTCCCTGATGTTTTTCTTGGACAGAAGTGGCTACTTTGCTAGCCTTCATGACTCCAGGCCATCCTCCAAAAGTTTTGCCTCACTGTGCATGCAGATGCACTCACACCTGCCTGTTGCCATTCCTGAGCAAGCTCTGCATTGGTGGTGCCTTGATCCCGCAGCTGAATCAACTTTAGGAGATAGTCGTGGCGCTTGCTGGACTTTCTTGGGCACCCTGAAGCCTTCTTCACAACAATTGGACCTCTCTATTCTAAGTCAAACAAAATGACAGAGTGATCTCCAGCCTTGTCCTCATCAACACTGAAATGATGTCTGCAGGTCCATTTGTGGCAGAGCTGAAATGCAGTGGAAATGTTTTTTTTGGGATTAAGTTCATTTTCATAACAAAAAAGGACTTTGCAATTAATTGCAATTCATCTGATCACTCTTCATAACATCCTGCAGTGTATGCAGATTGCCATCATAAAAACTGAGGCAGCAAACTATGTGAAAATTAATATTTGTGTCATTCTCAAAACCTTTGGCCACGACTGTAATTAAGATGCTACCCAGATACATCTAATTTTCTTATAGTCAGTGGGAGCAAGCCAAGATCAAAGACAATTTGAAGCAATTGCTGATTTTCCTAATGCCATCAGTATAATTTACTGCACACATATTGCAATAAAGATGTCATTGCAGAATGAATTTGTTTTCATAAATATAAGGCTCTTCTATTCTATTAATATGCAACTAATATGCATCAAACTAACATTGCTGGAAAATGGCTTGGGTCAACCCACAATTCTTTCACTTTATCAAAAAGTTATGTGGGACACAGACTTCACAGTTTGCTGTTCTGTGTGTAATAGTTGGCTTCTTGGTAACCTGATTGATAAGGAATACAATTAAGGTTAGTACATTGCAGACTACTTGTATAATCTTTTTTTCAGGTGATAGTGGGTTCCCTCTCAGAGTCTGACTCTTCACACCACTCACCAATCTGGAAACACCACAGGAGAGGAGATATAAAGAAAGACACTTCCGTACACGGTCAGTGATAGAACAGACCATTGGTTCATTAAATGTTTGGACTTATCAGGCGAAACATACACTAAGGTATTTCATTTTTTCAAAAGTTCAGTGAGAATGTACTATATATTATTTAGCTCTGCACAGATAGCCTTCATAGTTTCATGCTGCATTTGACACAAGGTATTAATAGCCTGAATCAGTTCTTGCTGTGTCTGCAGTACCTCATCAGTCAAAACACGTTGTATGGGTGTCCCAACATTAACAGAGGTCTGAGCATTGGATGATGGCATATTGTTCTTTCTCTCTCCACTTGGCAAATTGCAATCTACAAAACGATAAACAAACATGTAAGGGCATATGTTGGTCATGTGTGTTCATTGGCAATTTGCACACTTGTGCTGTGCCCCATTTGGTCACAATCAGTGTAGTAGGACCGTGATATTGAACATTGTAAAATGAATGTACTCACCCACATCATCTTAATACATTACATAAGAATCCCCATCACAGTCTGGTAGAAGGCCAAACAAGTAACACACAGTGTGTTCTGTAATTCTTCTTTTCACTCCTATCTTTTATATTGGACCACTTTTTCATCATTTCAGTAACAAAGCCATGTTCTGATGTTGTAGCATTTACTGCTGCTATCACTTGCTCCCACACTTCTTTTGTTGGTAATTCCATACAGAGAGACTGGCAAACAGAATGGTTTTGCAACTGTCCACTTCGGTCAATAACAAATCAGGTCCTCATTGGCTGAAGTTTCTTTTTCTGCCTTTTTTCCTTTATTTTTTCATGGTTTGTAGTGTAGATGTTACTTGGAAGCATGGGCAAATTTATATGATGATTAGGTCATGCGTGTTCAAACAGGGTGTTTTTAATTCATGCATGGGCACAGACAGGCAGTGATAGGGAGTGCACACAGATTTATAAAGGAACTTGCCGCAGAACTTTACGTGCATTTTTATAAATCCATTTTTTGTGTATATGCTGCTTTTGCTTTTTTTGTGTAAACAAATCTTTGAATGAAATCTAACCAAGGCATTATATATGAGGCCCTGATTTCCAATATAAACACACCATCTCTTTAGCCTGAACTTCGCAATAGTAAAATTGCAGTTGAAAGTGTCAATTTGTCATTATCAGATTTCACCATAGTGAAACAGCCACATCTGTTAGAGCTGAAAAGAAAAATAACTTGTCCGCTGTGGATGAATTTTGGAAATAAGAGCAAGCTGATGCATTTCTTAATGTTGTCATGTTCTGGAACATTGAAGGTAAACATCTGCACCTTTGGTTCACATTAAAGTCTTCTTTTCTGTAATAAGACAGTTATTGCACAACTTCCCCAAATTAAAACTTTAGACTTGAATGCTCTCTTGGGCTATCAAATGGTCTCTATATTCAAGTCCTATGTATCCGAGTGTTTTACCTGGGAGTTTAAATTGTAGAGCTTTGAATCACTTGAGTGGGAATGACTTTAGTGGACATTGGGTGAAAGAGTGTCAGAAAACTTTTTAAAGGCCATTTCTGTCCTGGGATATTAGCAGCATTTCTTATGGTTCTATACTCAGTGGAACTTGTGGTTCTCTTACTCCTACTCAAGAGAGAGCTGACCTGCATTTGACTGATGCAGCAGGGCTTTTCAGAAGAATTCAGCAGATAACATCAAGTTATTTGACACCAGCCAGATGAACATGTTTGTATTAGTTGTGGTGGATTATTTTAAATGCTTTGTCAATTTGTTGCATCTGGAAAGTCAAAATTACACCATAGTGGCTTCTAATTTTAAATATTTCCTCAGGCAGCACTGTGGGCATTCAGAAAACTTGTACTTCCCATATTATGTCCAGTGAGAAGGCATGGTGAAGTAACTACTGTAAGATATTGAATAAACTTGCTTGGTGAACACATACAGGATAAGGCAGTGCTGGTAAATTGGACTCATACAGTATTTGCTGCTATTAAACTTGCCACAATTCCAGTGTCCCTTAGAGTGCAGGGTTTTCAACTTCCTTTCTTGGGTGTTTATCAGTGAATATTGGGCCTGTGGTCCTGCCAAGAAATGCTCAACAACCAGATACACCAGCACCTTATGCCAATAATTTGACCACAGGTCTGTCATATGCTCAGAAGTCTGCCAGCAGTATTACGAGAAAAGGCAGTGTTACAGTCTCACAAGAAAAGTAAAATTATGTTTTGGGTTAGTCTAATGCAGCAACTGAACAAGTTGGCACCTAGATAGGAAGGACATTTTGTGGTTTGGAATTATTGAACAAACAAAATTGTTCTCGTGCCATCTGTGAGATCACAGACCCAAATAATAAACATTCAAAGACAAGGAAATAAATTCTTTACCATAAGCAACCCAAGATCTACAAGAGAACTTTGTCTGACAAGGCTGCTGTCAGAGTTAATTTTTGCTGTTAAATATGATTTTCATTATTTGCTTGTATATTGATTATACTGAAAGGCTTATATTGTTGCCAACTTTTAGCTTTTGCCTTTAGCACTATTAAAAAGCTTTTTAATTAAAGCCTCATGATGATATGTGACCCAGCCCCACTGTTACTTTTGCACAGGGTCAAGTATTGATGAGAACCAGTGTAATCCAGAGTAGCAATCTTCTGACTCTGAGAGTTCATTTATCAGTAATTTGCAAGGACTTGAGAAATACCCACTGATCATGTACTTAGGTAATTCACTGGGTATTTAAGAAGTGTAAGATGCAGTTCAGCTATCTCCTTCTTGGTACTGTGGTAACTCCACTTGTGTGTCAATAATAAAAGGTATTTTCATCCTGAAACGGCTCTGTGAATTTGACTTTGACACTGCCAACCATAAGGAGTGATTTGTGTCTTCTGAGACTGAAAATGTCTAAGTTAAAAACGTCATTGTCTTTACTGTCTGGTCAGGGCCCTGATCCTTCTATCTGCTCCACAAGGCTTATTCTCACCTGAACAAAGCTGGTAGCACTGGGAGAATGATGTTTTTGATTTCTGCAGTGCCTTCAATACCATTCAGCCATCCCTGTTAAGGGGTAAACTCAGAGATATGCAGGTGGATGAGCCTATGGTGCCCTGAATAATTGACTATCTGGCAAGCAGACCACAGTTTATTAGGCTCAAGGACTGTTTTTTTGATATAGATGTGAGCAGCACTGGAGCACCAGAAGGAACAGTCCTGTCTCCTTTTCTCTTCACTCTGTACACCTCCGACTACAAATATAACATCAGGTCATGTGACTTACAGAAATTCTCAGATGATTCTGCACTTATGGAGTGAATAGATAACAGGGATGAGACAGAGTATAGGAGTCAGGTGAAGAACTTTCTTTCTTGGTGCAAACAGATTTGTCTTCAACTTAACATCATCAAAAGCAATGAATTGGTTATTGACTTTTCCTTTATGTCTGGTCTCTATTCAAGGAGTGGATGTAGAGGTGGTTCACTCCTATAAGTACTTTGGGTCCACATTAATGACATGTTGGACTGGTCTTGAAACACAGAGAAACTATATAAGAAAGGGCGGAGCAGGCTCTTTTTCCTTAGGAGACTGCATTCATTTAATGTGGGAAGTGACATTCTTCACATCTTCTATAACTCTGTGATGGCTAGTGCAGTTTTTCATGCTGTGGTGTGCTGGGCTGGTAACATCACTTCAAGAGAGTCCTACCAAATCAGCAAGCTAATTAAAAGGACAGGCTCAGTTATGGGATGTGAAAGTAGTAAAAATGGAGAGTTTTAAAACAAAACTGAGTGTCATTATGAACAAAGCTGCACATCCTCCGTCTGACACACTAACACTGAAGAATTTGAGCCAACTAATTATTCAGCAGATGTGTGTCAAGAAACGCTACTAGGGCTCCTTTAAATCAACAGCAATACTCCTGCATAATGCCTCACTATGACTGTTAAAGCCAAATCAGAATCTTTTTTCTTTTTAATTTTCTTGCTTTATATTAATTTTGGTGTGTGCTGAGACCAAAGTGTGTGTGTGCATTTATTTACTTATTTATCTACCTATTTATGTATTGATTTATTGAAAGACCTTCTGTAAAAAAAAAAAAAAAAATTCCCTCTTGGGACAAACAAAGCTCTGTCTCCTTCATCCTCTTACCTCACCTTATGTTCTCCTAAGGAAATCTAAAGCAGCTTTCACTCACAATTACAGCACATGACCCATTCGGCTCTTTTCAGACCTGGATCTTTCAAATTGATATCTGTCCTCTTCTGAACACACCACATCTTGGATCCCAGTTTAGGATATTCCCTTTAATGAATGGTACATAGAAACATAATGTATCATTTAGGTACTCTAATTCATAACAAAAACTTTTCAATATACTCTTTTTTACTCTAGGATTGTGATATTTATTATGATATCTGTTATGGCTATTTATGATGTATTTTACTTATACTTTTGTTTATGAAATGAGGATGTTTCAATTTGTGTCAGAGGTAGATTATACACTTGTTTTATTGACCTATAATGAAAGATAATGAGTTGGGAGTATTTGTGCAATAGACCTTTTGATGACGGAAGGTTTAAAAAGTAAAAAGGAATGAAAGAAGAGTAACATCTCTAGCAAAGTGACCCAGCACACCCCCTCTGGGTGTATTTTCTGTGCTCTGTCAGAATTGCCTGTTTGTAAATTCTAAACCGCAAAATACTTTATTTCAGCTTTTCAAAAATAAGAAAACACAAGGATACAAAGGCTGCCTTCCACAACTATTACTGTAGGCATACTGGGATGCATGCGTCTAGTAGGCAGACTCTGTGTTGCTTTAGGAGGAACCAGCTGAGTTTCTTCAATAGGCGGTGATGTGTCAGCTTTAAGAAAGCAAAGAAAAAATGACATTTCTCCCTCCTGTTTTTAAAATCATTAATGGAGTGATGATTGTTCCACTTTAAAGTCTCTTTTCAAAACAGTACCACAGGGCACAGTGAGAAACTGAGAAAAAGACAGATTTAAAAACTACAATCAATGGTAGCTATGAAAAGGCAGTTTTATAAAGTGCAGTTACTCACCACACACAGGTCTGCTCCTGGCTGAGACTGTGTCACCTTAAAACCAGATGATACATTGAACTGTGCCTGTGATATGCAGCAGATATTTTTCCTTTCATTTTAGTGCAAAGCTCTGAGTTTTTGAAAGGGAAGAAGAAGCAGTATCTCCACATGTTTCTGCTGTCTGCTCCTCATATAGCAAGGGCTATTTAAACTAAGAAACTGCCATCTAAGAGGATGAACAACATTGATAATTTATTTTTATTTATAATATTCTATGAAATATGTGTATAATAATAATAATAATAATAATAATAATAATTCTTTGTATTTATATAGCGCTTTTCTCACTATATAATAACTGAGATTGAATTTGGTAAATCCAATCTCTCTGTCAGGTTTGATACCAGGGCAGAGAGCTAGAAATGAGAGGTTTCTTTCCATTCCACCCATTTTCTAACATACTCATTAAAATTATTGGTTACATTATACTGCAGCCAATCCTTGCTGCACTGACCAGAAAGAAGGAACCAACTCTGGATCAGCAACCTGTCCATGGCTGCACACTGTAACTCCAGGACAATGTAGATTCAACAATCAACCTTATATATAGTTTGAATTTTGAGCTAGAGTCCCCAAAGAAAAGGTCATGCAGACTCAGGGATTACATGAAGATTCCATGCAGAATATGACTTGGCCAGAATTTCAGGGGGATTCTCTTGATGATATTTGTTGACTTTTCTGGGAAGATTTCACTTTGGTTATAAATAAAAGTCAATTTGAAATGTTGATGTAGAAACTATTGTGAATATATAGATTTTTGAATTAATATTCAGCTTCATTTTCAAGCTTCACAAGGGCTTGGCTTAATAACTAAAATGTGATTTTTAATTATTTGCGTATTTTCAGAATTATTAGCATCTGTCTCCTTCCTGTGTCTTGCTCTATTTGTATTTGGAAACTGAAATAACCATTTTGATTATAAATTTGCCAGTGTACCCCTATTCAACTCTTAATAAACATAATTCTGGAATGTTTACCAAAATTAAAAATAAAATTTTCTAATGACACTGACAAGTTGTATCAGCATGAATCACCGATGAGTCACCAACATTATGAGCTGACATTCCATTATTCAAATGAGCAGCTCAGTGCCAGCTCCAGGGGAGCCTATAAGAACAACAAGGCTACCACAATAACACTATCTCCAAAGAGTGGTGTTACACCGGTTTTAGGAGGAAGATGTGGAGAATACTTACAATCCAACTCAGCAAAGCAGCAAGTGCCATTGAGATGCACTGCTGAGCTCTTATGATGAGTTGCTAGAGAGTCCTGGGTTTGAGATTTAGAACCTGTAACACAGTAGCTTCAGTACAGGAAAGAAGGCAGCTGAGAGACTGCTATCTGTGCAGCTCCAACTTCGCATCTCCATCTGCTAAGGTTCTTTGACCTGGATGTGCAGCTGTTGGCAGAGCTTCAGAAACGAACAGCTTGAATCAAGCTATAGAACTGTGGAAAGTATAGCAGATTAATTTATAACTGATCCCGCATGATAAATATGAGTGAATTGTCACTGATCCCATTTGATCAGTATGATGCACGGCCAGTGACATGACTGCACAGTCAAAGGATGAGGCATATCATAGCAGTGTTACAGAGGAGTCGATGAAGGAGACTTGAAGCTGAGATCTGGGAAGTGGATCATGGAATTTTGGCTACAGAGTAAGTTTAGAAAAGACAACCAAGAGGCCAACTCATCTACAGCTCCACACAAGGAGGTTTGCTTGCCCACATGAAATGGACAGATCACCACACAGAAGTGCAGTGAATAACATCCCTGCTGCATCGCATGATATTTCACAACTCAATATCCCTGATGTGCCACCTGACAACACAGCACTCAAAACCCCTGCCATTATGCCCTCTTCACTGGACACACTACTGCACTACAAGAAACTCCAAGTAGTCGCTGGGGATAGCAACTTCAAAGGGAGGACTATGTCACATTAACAAGATGCACCAACCTGGGGATGGCATTACTGATGAGACATCAACAGCATGAGCTGGCATTCCATCATTCAAATGAGTAGCTTCAAAGCCAGATGCAAGGGGCCTGATAAATACTGCAAGCCTCCCAAAGCCGACACAATCTTCAGTAAGTGCAGCAAAAGCAAGTGATCCTTTTAGGCAGCGTGAACTACCTACCGAAGAGCAAGAATCTAATTGGCTGGTGCAGCACAACAATACAAATGTAATCAAAAGTGTTTACAATGAGAAAAAAACTTTTATTAAAATGTATAATGGATGGATGGATGGATGGATAGTTTTCATTTAGCCAATAAAGATTACATTTGTTTAGCAATGATTACTGTATGTTAAAGTCTCATATAATATTTTATCTCATGGCTTCCAATAAAATTTGCTTAAAAGATGAAAATTATTTTTACAGAACTGACTATACTTTGCTTATTTGTTTACGTCTTTCTTTTTAAAATTAGGCATCTTGAGTCCATGATAACTGGATGGTTTCATCAACATAGAAACAGAGAAAGTAAGCTTTAGAGTTAGATTAAAAGTATGATTGCCAGTCTTACCCAACAGATATGCTGATTTTCCTTTTGTTTGGCTTAAAGGTGTCGTAGGGTAACATCTTCAAAGATGATCTAAATAAACTAAAACAACTTTAGAAATTATCCAGTGTAGGAAAAGAATGCTAATAATAAGTTTTCACAATTTCCAGAAAATTGGATTCAGATCCTACCTTGGGCAGTGGTTGTGTGGGGTTTATGTGTTCTTGAGTCTGTTTGGGTTTTCTAACATAAATAGCCCTTAAGCTCAGCGTTCTGTGAAAAGGCAATGGCAAAAGCATGGGGGAAATAGAAGAATTTCAGCAAATACCAAGTGGAGGCAAGGAAAATGTACTATTTGTTGATTTTAACAGTGGTATAAACAACAAAAGGAAGTCGTACAGTGCCCGAAATAAAAAAGAAGTTGTCAGATATCAAAGTCACCGTGAAAGGCGCGTCGTATCCCACCTTCCGAGTATCATATGAAAGCTTATTAGGGTACAGAGAAAAAAAAATAAAATAGGGACACAGTGGGAAAAAAGCTCAAAATGTCAACTTTAATCTCGAAATTGCCACTTTAATCATGTAGTTTATTTTGTCATTAAAGTAGAGCATCATAAACTTCATCTTAAAATCGTTTAATTTACTAGTTTCTCAAATACCATCGTAACTAAAGTAGCACATTAAATGCTTTATATTGTATGTGTTCTTCTTTGTGCTCTTCTTTGTGCTCTATGTGTGCGAATCATTACGTGCTTCTTAAACAGTGTCACACACGTGCGCATGGGGAACAGCTGAAGGGCCTAATCACTTGTAGTTCTACGCCAGGACAGGGGGCGGCGCGGAGTGTACTGACTATCTCTCTCAGTCCCTTGCAGACCTTTCCCGGGAAATCCCGCCTTTTGCCGGCCCCAAGGATGACGTCACTTCCGACTACGAGGACGCCACTCCCAGTTCCTGCTATGATGACGTCATTTCCTTTCCAGGCCTTTAAAACTGCCATCTTGCCTCAGTACCGGCAGTTCTGTTTTGGACTCTAAACTAAGCACATCTTGTATAAAAAAGAGCAATTTTGCAGCCGAGCATATTATACAGGTGGCTGCCCCAAACCTTTGTGATGTCTCTGACTCATTCTTCTGACAACAGGCTTTCTCTTCCTCCAACAGGACACAGAATCCACTACATTCATGATATTACAGCTCTCTGAATAATTTAAATACCGAGATGTATACTTGATGTCATTTTCATGATGATGGGAATTAAAGCATGTTATTAAACATGGGAACACGGTGGCGCAGTGATAGTGACGAACTGGCGCCCTGTCCAGAGACTGTTCCTGCATCCCGCAAGATGCTTGCTGCACCGTGCGCGACCTTCGATGAAATAATTTATTGCAGCAGTACTGTCTCTTTCAAACATACTAACCCCCAATTCCTGTCCTTCCTTTTCTTTCTAGTACCCAACCACCACACAATCAGCTCTGTAATAGACGTTAAGCCATCTTTTAGCTTAGAACGCCGATTCTTCAAAACTTTTAAGGAACATTGAAATATCTTCGTAGTAAATGTTTAATTATTCTATCCATCTATCCTTCCAGTGTCGCGCCAGCCCCAGCAAGAATACAGCGCGAGGCAGGAATAATCCATGAACGGGGCGCCAGCTCCTTGCTAGCGCGGCAACACTGTGTCCTCACATGATTAATTATTAACAATATAGATTATTTAAATGATGTTAACATTTTATCTGTATAATATAATAAACATATTTTGCTGCATTTCATCTTAAAATGATATTGTCATCATATGTAAATACAAGCTAAAGTGGCTCAGGTTGTGCAATATTTGAACTGTATTGCAAGTTTACAGTGAGGTAATTGTACTTATAAGTACAAACAATTCTACAAGGACCACTTGATGGACTGATTGATTGCGCTTATAGTTCTTAGGATGAAACTGTTTCTGAACTGCAAGGTCCGTACAGGGAAGGCTCTGAATTGTTTGCTGTAGGAGAGCAGTTCAAATAGACAGCATAGCTGAGGCAGCATGTGCTAGATGCTGTATCTCGATAATTCTCTTTCCGATCAGCTGCTGTAGAGTTGTGATTCCACACTCAGATACAGTGATATAAATACTTCGAGTGGTGCAGTGAGAGTAATATGGAAAAAGATGATAGACTGTGGCAACCCCTAATGGGAGCAGCTGAAAGAAGAATGGAGTAAATACAACACACAATACAGAATACAAGTAATCCTCTTCATAGAGCTATGACAGTCTATCATTGCCACCTCAGAAATACAATAGTGCAAATACTTTGTACTGAAACAGTCACTGAGCTCTTGGACCAGGAAATGTTGCTGAATTAATGATGTTAGCCTTTATGTCAATTGAAGTAATAAATAACAATAATTATGATCACAAAGAAAAAATTAGAGATTAAAACATAGCAATGTTTTCTTCATTAATAAACTCCTTAATACTTAATCGTTTCAACATCTTTGCCCAGAGGAGTAATCAAAAAAATAAGGTGCACAGTATGTCTTTGGAAACATTTTAAGTATTGTTGAGAATCTATAATAATAAAAGGCAAAGCCCTCACTGACTGACTGACTGACTGACTCACTCACTGACTGACTGACTCACTCATCACTAATTCTCCAACTTCCCGTGTAGGTGGAAGGCTGAAATTTGGCAGGCTCATTCCTTACAGCTTACTTACAAAAGTTAGGCAGTTTTCATTTCAAAATTATACGCGTAATGGTCATAACTGGAACCTCTTTTTTGTCCATATACTGTAATGGTAGGCAGCAAGATGGCCGTAGGAGACTGAGTTGCGTGTCGCGTCATCACGCCTCCCACGTAATCACGTGAACTGACTGTGAACTCAGTACGTAGAAAAGAAGGAGGAGCCCCAAAGAGCGCAGAAGAAAACATTCATTACACAATTGACAAGGCAGCGAAACAATAAGAAGCGAGTGAGTGACGCATACAAGCATCTTCATAAGACACGAGGTATAAAAAAGCACGGTGTAAACCGTAAGTCTAAATTAACTTTATAGAAACGCTCCCGCTGCCGTTTGCAATACCATATTCGCGAGATACAAGTTTAATGAGAAGACACGAGGTATAAAAAAGCACGGTGTAAACCGTAACCTTAACTTTATAGAAACGCTCCCGCTGCCGTTTGCAATGCCATATTCGCGAGATACAAGTTTAATGAGAAGACACGAGGTATAAACGAGAGTTTGCATCACTTTGTAACAGAGTTAAAATTGCTGTAGCGAGAAACTTTTAACTGCCGGGTCTTAGCTAACATTAAATAAACCCGTGGACATCGCAACATCACACAAGAGAGTGGCTCACGTGAAGTGACTGAACGCAGCAGGAGTGATCACTTCCATGAATCAAACCTGTTCAAAAAACACATTACACAATTGATAAGGTAGGAAAAGAATATGAAACAAGGCACGGTATAAACCGTAACTTTAAGTTTATAGAAACGCTGCCGTTTGCAATACCATATTCGCCCCTGCGAAGCGTGGTGATTTTGCTATATATATTAAACTATTTCAACCATTGTATGATCTGCTTCTCGCAACTGAAAGAGGGCACCGTGGCAGAAGTTAGCCGACTTGCTCACCAACCACAAGCGTTACCTGGTAGGTAACCACCCATACAATCAGATTGTGAATCAGACTACGAATGCCTGCAATGTAATTACCCCGATCTACATGCTGTCAAATGAACGAACCTCACGCCGTGGCACAACGTTAGGGGCTTCGCCTCTACGTCCGAGGATCGATTCCCGTAAGGGAGTGCAGTGACTGTGTACTCCTGATGAGCCCACAATTACGGCGAAACACGTGTCGCATACTATGCATCTTCAAAGCACGGTGTAAACAGTAAGTTTAAATTGAGTTTATAGAAACGCTCCCGCTGCCGTTTGCAATACCATATTAGATGACTTTGTAACAGAGTTAAAATTGCTGGAGCGATAAATTTTTAACTGCCGGGTCATGTCGCGTGTTCTTGGGTAGGTACACCAAAAAATGTATACATTTATGCATGTAATGGGCAAACAAAAAATGTACTATACCCGAAAGCACTACAGTAGTACTCAATGTATCTTTACTTCTTAAATGTTAATGTTTTACTGTTTAATAATTTATACGCTTCTTATATGTTATTCAGATTCTTTTATCAAAATACCAGTAACAGCGCACTGCACGATAACGTGGAGTGAATACACTTGACATGACCATTCATAGTATTTATCCTCTTTCTCTGTACGTTTACCATTCGTTTGCTCAGAGGTTGATTCGCTTGCTGCTTAATGAGCAGCTCTTCACCCTAGCGTCCCGCTGCTTCTCTTCTTTCGTCGGCATCTTTTCCCGTTAAAACTGATTTTTTTTAAAACTTAGTATGTTTTCTTTAATTTTTCAGTTAAGCTGGCACTTAAGTCTTCAATCTGCCTCAAGAATGATTAGCGAAGGTGGTAGACAATGAAAACGTCAGCCGTACGCATCCGCCACGCACGCACTGGTGCGCGCAGCTGTGAGTTGATTCTACAATAAAATAAAATAAAGATAAAAAGAGTAATAACTTGCAGCACCGCTATTCAATTACACTTGCCTAACGCCTCTCCTAAGGGGAAATACTGTGGGATCTGGGCATCCGTCAAAGCAGCAATCACAAGCCCGATTACAAAGCGGGAAGCTGTGATTTGTCGTCTCCCTCCCATGTAACAATCACAGCCCGTGTTGCAACGCACTATGTATGTATATGTATATATGTGTATGTGTTTGTATATGTATGTGTGTATATATATATATATATATATATATATATATATATGTGTTCATATGTGTGGGAAAGCGAATAGTAGACGTGACGTAGTATCTGTGTA